>NC_141993.1:22159627-22353793 GCF_049901715.1 Pseudonaja textilis
ATTTTAGATTTTAATTGATTCTGGGTAGGCACATCACTTGTTTAGAGGTGAAGTGCAGAGAGTTTTTTGTCTAATGATCCCAGGTGTGATGTAGAAACAAGAAAACCTGACCAAAATGACTATGGAAATCTTTTAGCCCTATTACCACATTCTGATTCCAGCATTATTTATATTCTAAATTGTGTGTTTTTATTAGACTTGTTATATACAATTAATTTTGTAGGACTAACGAGCAGCAGAAGTGATTAACAAGTGGTGCAATGTTCTGATATTCGCTCACCAATGTGTATTTGTAAAAAAAAACATGAAACTGACTATAATTAAATAGATTAGATATAAATGAAGCTCGGAGTCCTTCTGGAAAATTGAAGTTAGATTAACTTAAGCTATGGCACTGTGTTTCTTTCTGGAATATTTCACTCAAGCTATGGGCACCCTTATGAATGTGAAAAATTATCTGACGAAACTGACAATAGAAAATTCTGAAAGTGAGTCCTGGACGTTTATGCTTTTGTGTACCATCAAGGAAATATATCTAAGTTTAATGGATATGAGAAGAGGTGAAAATGTCTGGTTAATTTTAACAAGAAAAAAAACCCTGTGCCCTTTTTTTTTCTATAGACTAAATTGCAATTTGGACTGGCAAGATTGAAGATTACTTCTGCTCTTCAAGATTGTACAGCCTGAGCCTCCCTAAGCAGCCAGATATGATTCTAACTTATTCGAGTTATTCTCGTCATCATGCTTTCTAATCTCCGCTTGACTTGTGCCTTAACATTACATACGTATTTTGCTCACTGCTTATGGAAACTCCGTCATTCCGTTTCTGCAAGGATGGCCAACAATATTTCTTCCAGTGTATGTATGAGGAAAGGTTATGATTTGCTATCTTACAATATTGTAAAGTTTAAAATTGAAATACTAGGTTATGCTTTAGACAGGGAATAATATATATATATATATATATATATCCCAGAAAATTACAGTGGTCTGTCACTTGCTCTTCCCACTAACTAAGCTCAATAAAAAAGTTTTACCTTTACTAAAGTTTGGAAGCTTGAACCATTTTAGTAAGGCTGATTGATGTACGTGTGATTGGATGTTAAATGCCACATCAAGGATTCCTATCCCTGATCCTATGTTTATTGGAAGCAGAGTACTATTTCCAGGACTGTTTTATTATAGTGTACCAGTCCTGGTTGATGCTGGTTCTTTATTATTATTTTTGGTGGAAGCCATCACTAGGAACAGACAAACAATATTTCCCCTCCCCCCACAAAACTAAATATCTTAAAAAGAAGCCATAAGTTGTATGAAATATGTGAGAATATTATAAAGAGATTATCATCTCTTTGTTTTTTTTAATCCTCCAAACTCATATATTGTCTTCTAATGTATTAGGGAGGTTTTCACTGAAATGACTGAATCAAGAACTTGGGGATAATTGGAAGTAGCCAATGAGCTTCATTTTTGGATGTTTTGGTGCTAATCTCCAAGCATCAATTATGAGGAAAACTAACTTTGTCAATTTTAGATATAATACTAAACCAGTGCAATGTATGCAACAGCCAGTGTTTCACTTCAAGTTCATTTTATAACCCTGTCCAGTGACAGGAAAATTCTAAGTTATGCAAACTGGATTAGATCCAGACTAAGATAACAATCCTATAGATACCTATTTCAGAATAAGTTCTGTTGAACAAAGTAGGTCTTACTCCTGTATAAGCACATGCTGTACTGCATTGTAAAATAACTATAATAACTAAATTTTGGTATCATCGAAAATGATAGTACAAGCTAGTCATGATCCATATTTCATACATTTCAGAGGAAAAGAAAAATATATCCTTGCGCATGTCTAATCAGATGTGACCATCATTAAGTTCAATGGAATTTATTTCCAGTAAAATGTAATAGCATTATAGACTATATGGTAATAACTTAATCTGAATCCAGTCCTCATTAATAGGACAACTTCAAATGTTGAATAGGGCAGATAAACAGAATGGTATTAGGCAACAGGGGTAAAGATAATTAAATTAAATTAAATTAAATTAACGTATGAACACAAAACCAGAGGTTTAAATTTATTTCTGGATTCAGAGAAAAGAGCAAGTCATTAAACTCTGGAGAAAATTCCAAAGGAAATGGACATTCTGTAAATGTAGTTGTTGGTTTTCTTTTTGTGGAACTAATTTAAGAAGCTGTCACAGATGCAAGACTACTTCAGCAGCGTATTGACAAATGCTAATGAAGTCATACTGACACATGGAAGTCTTTACTGGAATTGCCTTGAAAATTGTTATCTATAATAGCCTTTTTGACATTTCTGTCCTCTGAACATGTTGAATTCGGATAACAAGTATGGACAAATTAGTCTATAGCACTGACCATTAAAAGATTCATAACTGGTAGATGTAATTCATCATTTAGATGGACCCATTTAAAGACTTGTCGACTTCAACAGGACATATTTAAAGGTGAATTTAATCTTCCTTTTGAAGGGAAGGGCATATTGAACCATCCCATTTCAATTACATTGTTCCATGTTTGTAAACAGATCTGTAAGAGTTATATTTTACAAGAAAAGATTGACTAATTATCTTTCGGGAAAATAAATAAAATATTTGTGGGATCTGGAAAAATAGAAAACAAAGTGAAGGCAGTACAGCACAGTAGTATTAAAAACGTGTGTATGTGTGTGTGTATTATCCACATATGAGTGTGTATAGGAATACGCCCACTCATACAGTTCTAACTGACAGTGAAATTTCTTGCTACATCTTTTTTTTTTTCCTGAAAAATGAGTGTGGAAGTTTGTTTTCTTTCACAGATGAAAGATGTACATAGCACCTATATAATAATGCAGTGGATTTTGCAATTTCAGGGGGCTCTCAATGTGATTGTTATTTTAGAGTAATTGTAAAGGCTCTAATATTTACAGTTGGTTAATATTTTGTTTTTAGGACCTCTGAATAAGCATTCTTCTTTTTTCTTTTACAAGATAGTTATGGTATAAACATAAAATGAATAGTTTTAAGAACATTTTTTTCCACACGCTCTTATGTATCTGTGATCCACAAAAGAAATGATAAAAAGTAAGTTCTCAGACGTATGATGTGAGGATTGACTGACCCACACTTGCTTAACAGTTTAACAGGAAGTGTAGCAGTTGTGCTTCTGTTATCAGTTGGGAAGAAAAACGTATCAGAACTAAAAATGGAGGAAGGTAACATTCATTCTTGTCTTGTACACTGCTTGAAAAGAAAGACAAATTATAGCATTGCTCTGACATGAGCTCCATTTTTTTCCTCCTTAGTTTAACACATTGGCCTTCTTTAAGAGGCTCAATGCACTCAACCTGCAGTTTGAGGGGAATACCCCAGTCACTGTACCATAGATTCTACAAACCTAGAATCGGCTACAGTACTTAAAACAGCTTGGAATATATTTAGCAATAAAGAAAATGAACTTAACCGCTAGAATTATGTGCATCTTACTCTATGAACGTTCAAATTGTAATGGAGGCATAGCATGTTCAGTACCATGATAGAAAACACGTGTAAATTATTGGTGAATAATTATTTTGCTTCAGGACCACCATGTCAACTGCTATGTTAAATTCAAACAGAAAACATGTGAAGAGCACTATTGTCATCTAAACAAGAAGTCCTAATGCCACTGTAATTACTGTAGCAGCATCAATCAAGGCATCATGGTGACCCCGAGCATGAATCCTTCCTAAATCTTTCAGGTCTGCTGGCAGCCATGTCTCAGGAAGCTGTCTTCAGCAAGGCAGAAGCAGGTAAGAGAAAAACATTAAAAGTCTATGTCCCATCCTGAGTTGTCATCAGGTGGTGGTTCATCGTTGTCCTCAGGGAAGCTATCAAAATTGCTTGTATCAGTTGGAGATGCAACCTATCCAATGAAGGAAATCAAAACTATTGGTAGTGTTAGTTGCTGCATTTGGAATCTCTAGACAATTTTCTGATTTCAAACCGTGAGCTCTTTATACCCCTAGCGAATTCATGCTGGCTAGTAAAAGTTAGAGACAGTTCAGAAATGTAGGATTCTGCTCAGTGGTAGGATTCAAATTTTTTTACCACTGGTTTGGTGGGTGTGGCTTGGTGGGCGCGCTTTGCGCATGTGCACACATTTGGTGTGCGCGCATGCACCAAATGCACACTTTGCATAAGCGCAGAGCCGTTTGTGCAGGCGCAGGGGCGTTCCAACTCACCTCCTGCAAGCCTGCACTCTCCCGGTTGCTTCAGCAGTTACCGTGTGGCACTCTGCTGTTCTGCACAAAGCAGCTGCGCTTCAAAAGCAGGGGATAAAGTACGGGAGCTAGACATGTGGGCGGGCCCAACAGCAGAGCAGAGGAGAAAACTGGTTCTGTGTCCGCTGCTCAGCAGCGCTACCGGCTTGGCAGAACCGGGCTGAACCAGTAGAATACCACCACTGATTCTGCCGTTTTCATTCATAATATTGTTCCATGTAGTACTGTTAAAAATATTCTGTGAATGGGAATATCATGGCTAGGAGGATATTTCTAGTCCCTCAACACCTGAAGGGCTAAAAGAAGAAGTAAAGAAGTTAAAGAAAAAGGGTGTAAAGTGCATTGTTCAGAACAAAAATAGTGAAAAAAGTTATGGGAAAAGATGAAAGAGTAGAATGGACACCCCATACATTTTTATGAACAAGGAAGGGCGATTATACATTTTGAAAGGAATTTTGAAGCAACCTCCATATGAATGGGTTTGGCTTCCTAGTTTTTTCTAACTAGAATGGAGAGTTTGACAAAATAATGTAAAGTTTTCTTAATGACATTGACAGCCCTTTGAACTGCTCTACAAAGCTGGAATTTAATGCAGATGCATGGCAGGTTACCGGTGAAAAACAGAATTGCCGTAGAGCTGTTTAGAAAATGCATACAAGCAATGACAGAGGAGAAAGAAATTGCTGCCTTTGTCCGCATCTAAAAGGTCTGTGTTTTTTATGCCACAGATATGTTAAAAAAGTTTAGAAAGTGGGAAAACAAATTGCTGATGTTTTCCATTTAACTTGACTCTGTATGATCCCATATTTATTGAATTAAATATGGTAGTTCACTATAAAAATATCAACTGCTTTTGTATTATCATTTGACTTGGGAGAAATCTGTCTGCAAGAACATGAAAGACATAAAGGAATCTAACAAATTACAATAGGTTGAGACTGGTTGATTTAAACTTAAAATAATACATATAAAATATATTTTATATTTTAGAAAAGTGGACTCAAAGTATTAAAAATTAACAAGGCATAAGTAATATGATATGATAAGAGTTTCCCAGTAGTATCTGTATTTATATGTCTCCCATTATTTTTTCATAATAGCGTCAGTAGTGAAGTATCTGTTTAATGATTAAAAGCCAATATGATAAAGACAACACAAGTATTCTCTCTCCTCCAAAATAAATTAAATCTTGTGCTGATTCTACAAATTGTCATTGCTTGGGGGTCACCATAATAGACTGAATGACAGAAGAAAACTTACTGTTTTCAGAAAAATGACCTTCCTGATTCCTAAATAGATTGAAATGTACATTCATTCAAACATAATTAGTTATTTTTGAATAAGTTAATTTATTATTGGGGGTGGGAGTTATACATAATTTACAGATTCCTATCTATTATGTACTTTTCTATCTACAGGGTAAAGGAATTCATGAATTTCACAGTGAATGTGTGAAAATAAATCAGAAAAGTCAAGTATTTTAAATTGCATTCACTATGGGTATACATTCAACTCTGACAGGAAGTATTTATTTCATAAGGGGTAAAATTCAAATAATATGTAGAAAACTAAACTAAGTATAATAAGTTGTAGCAAAATAATGTGTATTGAAAGAAAAGCAATCACATTAATCACCACCACAATTTAGCCCAAGTTTAATTAGCATGTCCACCACTCCCATAATAATAGTTTCAACAGACCACAATTAAAAGAGGGCTGTCTTCTCTATTTACCTAAGAGTAGGGCTCTCCAGACTTGGCAACTTCAAGACTTGTGGACCAACTCCCAGAATTCTCCAGCCAACATAGCTGGATGGAGAATTCTGGGAGTTGAAGTCCACAAGTCTTAAAGTTGCCAAGTTTGGAGACTTCTGCCTAAGAGGAATATGTTTCAGTGTTTCAGTGTTTGTCTCAAACTGTGACTTTTTTCTTCTAAAAAGAGTTATGTTTGATATAGAAATAGATGTCCTTAAATCCATGTATATAATCCATATTTAACAGAATGTCACTTGATCTTCACTTTTTTTTTTTTTTACAAATTTAGTGGAAACAAAGGGAAAAAGACTTAAGCCAAAGTTAAGAATAGGCATTTCCTTTTTTCTTTCTTTCAATAGGCTCTATTATCAATATTGATACCAATATTTACTGTTGGCATCAACATGGCTCTGCATGGAAATTAAAGCAACTGTTGGTGTGTGACTTGTAAGCTTCAAGTCAAGTCAAATTAGAAAGTCCTTTACTTTGAACAAGAAAGGCAGCATCTTACTTACTTATGCCAAATGGGAAAAACTATGTCAAATTGTCAATTGAGTACAACAGCATGTGATCTAATACCACATTTAGAAACTGATGGTGTGATAGAAGAAATGAAAAGGAGAACTGAGGCAATGTAAGTTGGAAGAAGAACAAAGAAGCTTTTGGTAGTAACGAGGTGAAGATTTCATTAAGATACATTTAAACCTAAACTCTTGTATAAGCTTCATCACTGATTCATTGTCAAAAGAGGTCTTCAGATACACCCTTACTATGTATCTGAAAATGAAGTCAAGCAGAGGTCTGGATATATGGGAATGTTAATATAAGATAAGAACACATTTCCATGTTTTGCTTCAGAGCTCCTGCTTGTTTTTTCCAATGAGTTTATTCAACCACTTTCTTAAGTTATGATTCCAATATATACATTTTAACAAGTAATAAAGCTATACTCACACTTGGTATAATAGGAGGCGTCAATGTACCTTTTCTTAAACCTTCCCAGTTAAAGCCTTCAAACCACCTGAAGTCAGAAGATAAAATAATACAAGGACATTTATACTACCATTGCAGCAAAACCAAGTAGCCTAGCATTAAACATTACAAAAATTACATTTCTGAAATCCTCTTACTTAATACTTGGGGGCAGGCAGTGGTGGGATTCAAATTTTGTTATTACCCGTTCTGTGGGTGTGGGTTGGTGGGTGTGGTGTAGTGTGGCTTGGTGGGAGTAGCAGGGGAGGGGTACTGCAAAATCTCCATTCCCTCCCCACCCCACTAACCTGCTTTCCTGCTCTGTTTTCCTGTGCAGGGCAACAAAAGAAGACCCAGCCAATCAGCTGGAAGAGGCAGAGAATAGATAGAGGCGGGGCCAGTCAGAGGTGGTATTTGCCGATTCTCTGAACTACTCTAACTTTCCACTACTGGTTCTCCAGAACTGGTCAGAACCTGCTGAATGCCACCTCTGGGGGAAGGGGAGATTTGAGAAACATTTTGTTTTATCCTAATTGTGGGCAGTTAGGATGGTACCAAGAATTTTCCTCAGTTAGAGAAAATTCTCAGTCAAGGCTCTGTCCGGCCTGCAGATGTCTAATTTGTGATGAAAAAAAAAAAAGAATAAGACAGGTAAATGATATGACATTCCCAGATGCTGACATAAATGGATAGATACTTTGATACTGGCTATCTGTCTCCTTCAAACATGTAAAAAATAAAAAAAGCTAATAAATATCTTTAGAAGATCTGATTTTTTGATATCTGTAACCTTATTTACATTTAACCTGTCTCCTGTTTATGTTGTATTATGTTGAACAGAAATTGCTGATGGGCTTCTGAAGCAATTTCATGTATTATGTTGTTGTTACATTATGTTAAATTTATTGTATTATACGTCATTATGTTACTTGAATGTGAGTTATTGAATGTGATTCTAATTGACTGCTTGAAGATGTTTTCATTTATTTTCATTGCAAAATCTTTAATGCTGCATAAATAGCACATCCAGATTCGGAGTTACGATACCACTCTACTTAGAATATAAGCAGATGCATTCTGCATAGCTGTCTTATATTACGCAAGTTTCTGGTGAAAAAAATTGCACCTATTGGATTGTGGTACTCTCAGTTTTTCGTCTGTGCAAAAATATACCTAAATGTATTGATGGATTTAAAAGAGGATTGCTTTTTTTCTGAAATATACTTACTTGTGCTTTTGAATATCCTTGACTCCATTTTTCAAGTTACCTAATCTTTCTGATGGGTTGTCCCTGTTTAAAAATAAAAGAACAAGAAAAAAGTTATAGAAGAAAGTTGGAAATCAAAGTTTTTTTCTAGAATGTGTGTGTGTGTGTTTTAGAAAAAGCTTTGTGTTTGTGTGTGTGTATGTGTGTATTTCTATATATGTTAGAAAAAGCTTTTATATATACAATATATACAGTTTGTCTATGTGTGTATGTATGGCTTACAATGGCTAACAATGACAGTAATAAAGAATGAAAAAACAAAATATTGACTTCAGTGAACTTAATTAACAAGAACCATTAAAAATTAGTGTTGTTCATATATGTGTGTGTGTGTGTGTGTGTGTGTGTGTGTATGTATGGTATTCAGCTTTGTTCGGGTATTTTCCCCCATCATTATAGTTGTGCTTTTAAAGTTGTAGCAACGTTTCAGCAGAATCTCATCTGCCATCATCCGGCTTCTGTATATCACAGACAAACACTATACAGAAGCCTGGTGATGGCAGATGAGATTCTGCTGAAACGTTGCTACAACTTTAAAAGCACAACTACAAGGATGGGGGAAAATACCCGAACAAAGCTGAATGCCATACATGTAAGTACCTGCGAAAACTTAAGAAAACACACACATACACATATATACATATATCTATATACATAAATACATACTTGTTTTCTTAAGTTACCCGAACAAAGCTGAATGCCATAAATACATACATATATACATAAATACATATATACATACATACATACTAACAAATGTAAAGAATTTACCTGCATAGTTTTTTAATTAAGTTAGCAGCATTTTTGGCAATCTTCTTTGGAAATTCAATCATGTCAATCCCCCTTAATATGATGTTGTATGTTTTCATGGGATCTGGGCCTGAGAAAGGTGGACTGTAGAAAAAGAACAAAAATACTAATTAAAATCTAGTTGTTGTTTTTTGCCAATAAACTGAAACCTGTTTTACCTAATTTTGGAAGATTGTGTGATTTAAGCATTGCTATATGCTGCTTATAATGTAGTTATTATGTCTACATCACAGGTGAGAATAAGAAAATGACTTGGGACGCTGCTTTTATCCTATTACAGAATAAAGGCTATCCATAAACTACCAGAAAACCGATGTTTTAGTATTTTCTCAATTATCGTAAAAGTCATAAATGGCAAATGAATGGGGCTCAGATTATGCAGGTGTGCACTTACACCTATATCTTGGGGTGCACTTTCATGTGTTTCGGTCCTTGAATGGTATTTTTTTTTAAAAAAAAGTTATCAAGATTGAAAGAACAGATTGAACTCCAAATATGGGATATATTGTGCATCCTAATTTTCTATTCATCCTAAATTATTCCTTATCTTCATCACTTAGACTAGTGTTCCTCAACCTCGGCAATTTTAATTCATGAATTTTGGAATGTAATTCCACCCATTTTAAAGTGCCAAGATTGAAAAACACTGTTTTGAGAAACAGCTGGAACCCTCATGGTCCCAGGATCTGTCTGAGAAACTATTAACCATTGCCCAGTGCTTATAACATTTCACAATTTTTCTGGAATATTTCATAAACAGTAGTTTGGTAATAAGCAAATAATAAAGCTTTGTGCTATTATTTCACCCAAAATGTTTATCAACATTCATAAGCAAAATATTGGAAAATTTACATTTAGGCATGATGGAGAATTATTGCAGTTCATCCTGTAAGAATTAAGCTGAGCTAAACACTCACTTATAATAATGTATTTTAATCTTACAATACTTCATTACAGGTAGTCCTTGATTTATGGACATAACTGAGCCCAACATTTCTGTTGCTAAGTGAGACAGTGGTTAAGTGAGTTTTGCCCCATTTTACAATCTTTCTTGCTACCGTTGTTAAGTGAATCATTGCAATTGTTCAGTTGTTAAGTGAATTTGGCCTTCTCCATTGACTTTGCTCGTCAGAGAGCTGGAAAAGATGATCACATGACCCCCAAGACACTGCAACCATCATAAATAGTTGCCAAGCATCTGAATTTTGATCACATGACTATGGGGATGGTTTTTCTTGTGAAAAATGGCCATGTCATTCTTTACAGTTTGTTGTAACTTTGAACTAGGTGAACGGTTGTAAATCAAGGAGTATCTGTATAATGGACATATGTAATGGCTAAATTCCAAAGTAATTTAAAGACACTAGAGGATACACAGTTTGGCACAAGGGTAAGGATCTGTTACTATAGATCAGAGGTCTTCAAACTTTGCAACTTTAAGACTTGTGGACTTCAACTTCCAGAATTCTCCAGCCAACACAGCATAGCTGGCTGGAGAATTCTGGGAGTTGAAGTCCACAAGTCTTAAAGTTTCAATGTTTGGGGACCCCTGCTATAGATAGTACTATTGTTATTATTTACTAGAGCATATAGCATTTCTAAATGTTTAAAGACTTTCATGTTATTCTGTGAAGTAGGTAATAATTCCCTTTAAAAAGCAGTATTTTGATTTTGTAAGGATTTTATTTTATTTTATTTTTTTACAAAAGAATGTTTTAAATACACACTTGCTGGCCTAAGTCTATTGAACTGCACATAAAATTATGCTAATCTGTTTTTCACTGATTGAACTTCTTGAAATCAAACAGTTCCAACTTATTTTTATGCTATGTTTTTAACTTTAAGAAAGGAGACAGTCTGTTTAAAAAGAGAAAAAGCCATCACTCTGTGCTGATTGTTTGCACGTATATAGATATTTTCTTAATTTTCAGTGGCATTATTGTAATGATAGCATCCAAAAAAGCAAGCCATTTGGCTTTCTCACACATGAACCTATTCAGAATTTATATTCCTTGTAGGTTTGCCACTGAGTCTTCCTGCCTTCACTTGGGAAGTGAGAATGATCTTAATAAAATGTTGTCAGAGATAATATTCTAGTTCTGAAATATAGACTCCAAGTGATTCTGATAGTAGCCTCTAAAATATTACATTCAGAAATCTTTTTTCATTTATATCCTATCTTTATAAAATTAACAAATAACTCCAGCAAACATATCCAGCACACCTTCCTCCTTAATTTCTCTACAACAATGAAGCTGGAGGTGAGTTAGGGCCGAGAGACATTAACTGGTCCAAGCTTACTCAGCTGACTTTCATGGTTAAGGTGGAATTTGAACTCACAGTTTTTTGCTTTCTAGCCTGGTGCCATAACCACTAGACCAAACTCGCTCCCTTTTAATCTTCCTATTCAATGTTTTTAGTGATTTTTTTTAAAGAAAGAAAAGCTATGTTTAACTTTTCTTTAGAACTGTGTTGTTTCAAAAGACTACCTAGCCATTTTCTAGCATGTTTCCATTTTGTTTTGATTGCCTTAAGTTTTGAAGAGATGTTTCAAGTTCCTTCTTGACAACTGAAGTTCAGCTCAATCTGCATCAATCTAAGCATATCTAATTGGTACCATGAACTCATGATTTGGTGAACCGGTAGAAGAACGCAGGTTGATTTGGTATGGGGGCAGGGAAGTGCTCACCAATTAGAATGAAATGAATAATACTAGTAAATTGGCCTCATCAATGTCCTTTCCTCTTAGAGGGGTTATCTCAAGACTTTAGTTGCTAGAAAGCAAATTGTAAATCCTTGCAAAATCATAATAAGTAATTCCATAGTACTTTTTAAACACTATTTTTGTTTATCATAGCGTATGCCAGCCCTGAATCCCAGCTCTTCTAATCAAAGTGACAACAGCAGAAATATTCTCCAGTTTGCTGAACTATTTTTTTATCTGCAGCTCCAATTCAATGCCCATACCTGCCAGTCAAGAGCTCATACATTAAGATTCCCAGTGACCAGTAGTCTGCTGAAATATCATGACCTTTGTTGAGAATGATCTCTGGGGCTACGTACTCTGGAGTTCCACAAAAAGTCCATGTTTTCTTTCCAAATCCTATTTTTTTTGCAAAACCAAAATCGACCTGTGAAAGAAGGTTCACACACCCATCAAGGAAGGCAAAAAGTTAAAAGCACTTATGCAGGCACAAACATATAATAAAGAGATGGTCACAGCAGCACAGGTTTTCACGAGCGCAAGTACATCTAAAGAATAGGCTGCATGAGAAAATTCTCAAAGGGAGAGTAATTACAAGAAAGCCTTGGAGGAGTATATTTCCACTGACAAGATTTAGAAAAAAGCACAAACAGTTTCCATTTCATAAAACGATGTAGCAAAGATAACCTCAACCTGTCTAATGATTCGTTTATGTATCCTAGCTGGTTATTACCTAAGAGTTAAACCATATCAATAATATAGATCAATAGCAGGCACCACCACAGCTCTCGCCTCACAATCTGTGAGCTCGATCTGTGAGTTCGATCCTAGGTAGAGGCAGATATTTCTCTTTCTGGGCACAATGAGATTATATCTCCTGAACAAAACTCTGCATTGGAGAAAGGAAGGGCATCTGGCCATTAAACACTCTGCTAGCTCCATTCAGTTGACCAGACTCCAACCTGCAAGGGATTATGGGATTGCTAAAAGATGATGGTGATGATAGCAGGCACTACCATGTACATTGTATTCAGCACCATTATATGTACTTGTCTGCAGTTCCAATTCCCAATCTCTTCAACTCAAGAAATGGCAACTCAAGATGATTTAGTGCCACCTGTAGACCAAATTATAAGTTCTTCCGATTCAGATAAAGCAAAGATGCTACCGTTTTTTTTCTTCCTGTGGGATTGTGATCTTATTACTTTTTTCTCTTCTTGCATTCTACCACATTTCCTCTCAATAGCCAAAATTCTTGTGCAGAATTAAATGAGAAAGGGCAAATTAAACTGTAATTGTATGATGGTGGTTAGACACCATTAAAACTTAAACTAGTCAGAGCATAGAACAACACAGTGCAAGATTGGAAGATATCACCAAGAGTTGGAAACAACTGGATGGATAACATCATCATCATCATCACCATCATCATCATCTATCAATACATATCTGGGGAATGTGGAAAGGTCTCCTTGACTCCTAGTTTCCCATAACATTGATTATAGCTCAAACTCATGCCTAGAATCTCTGAAAGATATTAGCATTTTAAAATGAAGTTCCTCTAAAAAAATGAAAGCCAATAAGAAATCAAATCATTTAAACATGGGATAACTAAGAGACTAGAGTTGATTATACTGTACATTGTCCAGGGCCCCTCCTTGAAGGAGCTGGGCATTCTAGAAATATGAAATATAAATAAATAATTTTTAAAAAGTCATAGTAGGATAAATTTTATAATTACATTTGGTAATTTCTTTAAGTTCATTAAGTTACTAAAATCTTGCTCCGATTCCAGAAGGGTACAACACAAGAAAACAAACTTCTGAAATGATATGTAGATGAACAAAAGTCCATTTTTGCTTTTTTGGCTCCCAGAAATTAATCGGCTTGTATTAATTCTTTTATAAACTGATTTGTCCTAGAATTGCAGAGCTGAATACTGCCTTTCAGCTAGAAGTACAGTTTTATGGCTGTTAGTAAAGGAATTTTATTTCAATGGGAGAAGCAACTGAGCCTTAACTACAGGGCCATGTAATATTTTATTGCTGCCTGAGGAGAAAACATCCACAACCACTCACCAATTTGGCATAACCTCGGTGATCTAGGATGAGGTTTTCTGGCTTGAGGTCCCTATAAATGATACCCTTGGAATGCAAATAGGCAAAAGCTTCTACCACACAAGCTGTATAAAATCTGGTTGTAGAATCTTCGAATGAACCTCTGTCAAGAGAAGAGAGAGAAAGGGAGGGAAAGAGAGAGTGAGAGATAGAGAAAGAGGGAGAGGTAGGGAAGGAGAGAGAGGGAGAGAGAAGAGGAAGGAAGGAGGAAGAGAGAGAGAGGTTATTTATTCATTCAATTAAGGATCTGGGGCAACAGTAAAAAATAAACATGATAGCATCATTACTATGTAATTATAATGTAAAAACCAAAATGGCCAGTTAAAATTGGGAAGTATACAAAGCATAACAAATATTTAAAAAGACTGAAGATAGTTACGGAGATTTAAAAAAACCCAACAGCTCTAAGACACATTTTTTTAAAAGATACATTTGAGCATTAAAATGCATCCCATTTTGATAGAATAGTTTATAAGGAAAATCAGCAAAATACCATGTGGACAGTTCTAGAAATGTCAATAAATAAATTAATTTAAATGCTAATACTCTAAAATAGTTCTATCCAGACCTTAGTTTTCAGAGCTCCTCTAAATACAGACTCTGGTGATGAGTTTAGAAGTCAACAACAAATAGAAAAAAAATCCCAGATATTATGCTTCACCTTTATAGTTCTCTCTTTTTTTTTTTAGTACAGAAAATCTCACAGCCTCACTTCAGGACAAAATAAGTCTATTCAATGAGTAAAACCTAGTGAAAATAATGGGATTTGTGTTCATCATGTCTTTCTCTTTGATTTTAATAGAACTGATCTAAGCATGACTAAGTCTGAATCCAATCTGTTTTTATCCCCACATTGCAGATAAAGAATCTGAAAACAAGAGAATGGGGATTTGTATAAGCCTGCTTACGAAAACAGAATTTGGGGCATCCTGGCTCACAGCAAAATGCTTTAGATATTCTATTTTACTTGTTCTAGCATGAGAAGGTACGCTCACTTAAGGAGAGTATGTATGTGTGTTAGCAGTTAATATAAACCTGGCCAGTCTACTAAGATAAGCTTCCAATTCCTGGTTTTGCATCCTTGCACCCACCACCATCTGATGTTTATGTATAGAATATGTCTAGGAGTACAAATGTAGAAATACTACATGTGTTAGGAGGTGAGGAAAAGATAGGGAGTTTCATTCCAGAATGGAATTATGGTAATTTGGATTGGGCTCCAGTAATAAGTTGATTAATATATTAATTTGTGTTGCTCAGTGCTGACTAGGTTAAGAATAAACTAGCCTTATGACAAATAATTTGCTCCTTTTTAATCCACTCTATTGTACAGTAGTAAGTGCTATATACATGGTCAAATTAAATGGGGGTGAATAAAAATTGAGGTATATACAAATACTATTTGGAATTTACAAATAGGATAAGTCATCTTAACTGGCTATATTATTATTTTCTTAATACTTGATACTCCTTAGCACCCTCAATCTCAGCCATCAACATCATGGCTTCCAGAAGACAAAAAACCAAAATCGGAGGGACAACAGTGTCATTGAAAGATGCTGTTGAAAAGAATAATGAACATGGTTGGTTTTCCCCATTTCCCCAAAACCAGAGATTTTGACACTGACAAAGACAGACGTCCAATTATTCCAGGTCTACAAGCTATGAGGACATTAATCTTGTTTTGTTTAGATCAGCTTCTGGAGACTAATTAAGCCCAACATTTTTGTTGCTAAGTGAGTCATTTGTAAAATGAATCTTGCCCCATTTTACAACATTTCTTGCTACAGTTGTTAAGTGAATCACCGCAGCTGTTAGTGACATCTGGCTTCCCCATTGACTATGCTTCTCAGAAGAATAGAATAGAGTTCTTTATTGGCCAAGTGTGGTTGGACACACAAGGAATTTGTCTTGGTGCAAATGCTCTCAGTATACATAAAAGAAAAGATACATTCATCAAGAATCATAAGGTACACTTAGTGATAGTCATGGGTATGATAAGCAATGAAATCATACTAGGAAACAGTCAATGTAAATCATGAGGATTCAAGCAACAAAGTTACAGTCATACAGTCACAAGTGGGAGGGGATGGGTGATAAGGAGTGATGAGAAGATTAACAGTAATAGTAGTGCAGACTTAGTAAATAGTCCGACAGTGTTGAGGGAATTATTTGTTTCGCCGAGTGATGGTGTTTGGGGAAAAAACTGTCCGTGTGTCTAGTTGTTCTGGTGTTCTCTATAGCATGGTTTTGAGGGAAGGAGTTGAAACAGTTTATGTCCAGGATGTGAGGGATCAAAAAGTGAAGTTGCAAAAGGTGATGACAAGATGTTGGGACACTGCAACCATCATAAATATGAGTCAGTTGCCAGGCATCCAAATTCTGATCAGGTAACCATGGTGCTGCAACAGTCGTAAGTGTGAAAAATGGTCATAAGTCATTTTTTTCAGTTGCATTGTAACTTCAAACGTTCACTAAATGAATTTTTGTAAGTCAAGGACTTAAATATGTATAGGATTTTATGAGTGGAGTACTTTGCAGTGCTTTCCTCAGGCAGCATTATATCTTGAAAACTGAAAATCACAGTTCAACTATTTTTTGTATGAAACCACTGGCAGTGTCAGAAGAGAGTACTTTATTTATCTAATGACTTGACGGCAAAAGCCCGCTAGCTATCAGAAGAACCAGACTGCAAAATAACTGTAGGCTATGACAGAATCACATTTCTCTGTTTATTGCTTATTCTGAGATCTTTTAAAAACAACAACAACCAAAAAACCCTCATACATTTATTCTCCAAACTGAATTTGTTTTTTCTTTTCATTCCCTTCTGAATAAAAAAGGCACAGAAGCTTACTTTCAACAAATCACAAAATCAAAAATCACTGCTATATATTACAACCAACTGCCAAATTAAATTTTAGAAGGAGAACTAATATGGTCAGTTTTCTTGACAGATGCTGATGGTTTCACATTTCAAATCCCCAAATTAACTCCTGGGTAAGCACTTTAAACCCTATACTTTATCTTTCCTTAGGATACATATATACTGACATTCTGTATAAGTCTGTTCCAAAGCAGGCATGCAGCCTAAAACTAAATCAGCATAAAAAGTTAACAAGGTTTTGCTAGTGGCTAAGTATTTCAATTACTAATAGATGACCTAAGGAAATAAAAGAGAAATTCTATTTCGTAGCTAGATGGCAGCAGATACCAGGGGTAGGCAGAAAGAGAATGAAAATAAAGGTTAAAAGACTTGTGCAGACTTAAAAGAAATCTGAGCACAAGGTAATTTGTATTGTAATTTTATTTTTTAAACAAATTAAATTCAAGTAAATGTTTGGAATTTAAAATGAAAATAAAAACAATACTACAAAAATAAGTTTTGAGGTTTCATTGCTATATTTCTGTCTTTCTTTTTTGGTGTACCGCTTATGCAACGGTTAAGTTTTAAATATTTGCCATCAAATCATAACCCAAGTGATTTATTTTTATTTACACAATTTCAATCAGGTGTTAGAGTACGTCTCATAGAAATACCAGGCATATTAGCCAGTAAGTCCATTCTTTCATATCTTTTGATTTTTGATATTTTATTACTGCATTTTGTTTTATTTTTAATATACTTTAGAATTACAGGAATACCTCTGACTCTGATTTACATTCTGCCTCTATATATGGATAAAGGGAGGTCTAAAACTTCAATTATTTTCCTCCGGATAGGGTTTTTATTATATTTATTCATTCATTTAAATTTATATGGCTTTCCATCTTAAAGGCATGACTGTGGGTGCCCGACAACAATTAAGAACTACATAAAAATTATATAAAAACTCCACAGAAATACTAATCAGAAGCCAAGGTTAAAAGAAAAACTAACAGAAGCCAGATTAAACACAATGACTGCATGGTTTTCCACACATCCAGATCCCCCATCACAAGGACAAAACTGCATCTTTAAGGTCTTGTGAAAATACAGCAGGGTTGGGGCCAAACTAATCCCTGGAGGGATGATGTTACAAAAGATGGGTGCCACAATAAAAAATAGCTCTCTTCCTGGGCCCCATCAGATGACATTCTGTAATAGATAAGGACCTGGATCATTGATACTCTCTAAAAGGAACATTTTGCTTTAGTTAGACTATGGCTGTTGATTATGGACGGTTCCTCTAGCTCAGGGCTCTCAAACTCGATTTCATTGAGTGCCGCATCAGGGTTGTGTTTGACCTCGGGGGGGGGGGGCAAACATGGCCAGGGGTGCATGGCCAGCTCTACATCACTCATGTTGGGGGTGTCTGTGGTGACCCAAGTGCTCTGCCAGGAAAAACAGAGCTTCATTTTCATTGGCAGAGGATTGCAGGAGGCCATTACAGCGGAAGACGGAGCTCCATTTTCTCTGGCAGAAGGTTGCAGGAGACTGTCACAGTGGAAAATGGAACTCCGTTTTTGCTGGCAAAGGCCCCGCGGGCCGGTCCTTCACCATTTCCAAGGTGCCCCCATGGGCCAGTTCTAAGCACCCTGTGGGCCGGATCCAGCCCACAGGCCTTGAGTTTGACACCCCTGCTCTAGCTGAAATGGTTTCCATGACATTTTGAAAGGAGATCTGGAAGAACATTAGTAGAGTGGAAGAGAATAGGTAGCTTCCTGTCTGAAAGTGATAATGCAGTGGGGGTTGGGGAGGGATGCGGAGATGACGATGGGGGGAGGAGGCTTAACTTGAAAGGCCCAAGGACAATGTTTGAATGACCACAAGGGGGAATGGAAGTAAGTTGGAGGTCAGAATGAGATGCATTGATGAAAGTGTTTGGAAGAAAAGAGATTGTCAGTAATGGGTTAACCAGAATTTAAATTGGGGATGAAGAATCTTATTGGAATGGTAGAGGAGGAATCCCACAACAACTTAAAGAGGTCAAACATCAATTTGAGTGAGGTATCATCCCCATTCTGATCATACCCGGCTATTCATTACTTCCTAGGCTGAGAATAAGCCCAGAAGATCCTTATTTGATATCTGGAAGCTGAAAAGGATTGGATGGGAAAAACTGGGTGAAATTAAACCCAGGCAAAGTGGAAGTAGTGTTCATACAAAGGTAAACCTGCTTGATTCAGACTTCTATTTTGGCTCCGGGGACAAGGTTATCTTCCTCATTGAGTTCACAGGCATTCCCAAGGCTTTCTGAATTCAAGCTCCTGCTTGATCAGCAAATAGAGAGCCAAGGCCAAAAAGACTTTTGCCCAGCTTCAGCTGGTGCCACAATAAAACCCTCCATTTTTGGTGGTGGGTAACTTGTGTCACTAACTCATCATTCACACCTCTATGATACAGGAATACAACATATTCTCCCTGGAACTACTTTTAAAGGCATCTGAGAAACTGCAGTTGGCCAAAGTGTGATGGCCTAATTAATATATACAGATGTCTGTGGAGATTCTCAGTCATCCAGGTCATGGTTGCCCCAAAGATGCTTTTTCAAAAGGCAAACAGGCATGTTTTCTCTTGAAGACCTTTCGCTTTTCATCCAAGGAGCTTCTTGGGTTCTGATTGAATGGTGGACGATGGAAGGATTTCTATTCCTTGCAGTCATCTGGTCATTAGCAAGGAATAGAAATCCTTCCATCCTCCATTATTCAATCAGAACTGAAGAAGCTTCTTGGATGAAAAGTGAACATCTTCAAGGAAAAAGAGTCCAGTTGCCTTTTGAAAAAACAGTATGTTGGGACAATATATACCAATCTTCTTTGTGGGCTCAAGGCTGATTGGCCAATACATTTCTGAATTCAATTCAAAGTCCTGGTATGAATTATAAAGTCCATCTTGGTTGTCTTTGGAATCAGGGAGAATCTACCCACCCTGAAAAGTCTTCCTGGGAAGGATGTTTCCGCTTCCTATCCCACATTACATTTTTCATTTGTTTATTTTATATGGCTGCCAGTGTCACGGTAGAGCAGGGGTGTCAAACCCGATTCCATTGAGGGTAGTATCAGGGTTGTGTTTGACCTTGGGGGGTCTGGGGTGGGCATGGCCAGCTCTATGTCACTCGTGTTGCAGGGCACCTGTGGTGGCCCAAGTGTTCTGCCAGTGAAAACAGGTGTCAGCTTTGGAAGCCATATTCCATGCTGCCACATAGCCTGAGAAAGTGGGAGGAGGTGATTTCAATTGAGTAGTTCTAAGTAGACAAAAGAAAAATTAAGTGTGGCGCAGGATGGAAAAAGGATCTTGGATGGATCGTGATTGGTCCATGTGATGTGATGATGGCAAAAAGGAGATGGATTTTAGTTTGGGACATTGTAGGAAGTCCGGAAAACTTTTAGTTTCAAGATTCTACAGATGTGCCAGATGCTATTCTAATAAAGGTCTTTTGAGATTATGCTTGTCTTGGAGTTACTGATTGGAATGGAGGTTTGCTGGAACGCTGACAAGAAGCTCCTGAGCTCTGTTTTCAGCTGCCACGGCCTCCTGCCATGTGTTGCCCTTTTCATCAGCAGCGGCACTATGGGCCAGCCCTTTGCTGTTTCCAGGATGGCCCTGCGGCCCAGATCTAAGCACCCCGTAGGCCGGATCTGGCTCGCAGGCCTTGAGTTTGACACCCCTGCGATAGAACCTCTGGGTAGTTAAAAACAAGTTTTAACGTAAGAAAACCAAACCAAATTAACCACAATACAAAGCAGGCCTTAAAATAAACAAATACATTAATATGTGTTGGGAAGTGGAAGTGGACAGCTTGTTCTACAAGTCAAGATTGCCCTCTCCCCAATTTTCTTCTCCCAGGTATTTGAGGATTAGTGTTGTTGGGGAAGCTGGATTTGAGTGGATTGCTTGTAGCCAATTGTATTTTTGTGACTTTTGTGAGATATATGGTTGCGTTTTCTTTCTTGCTGCATATTGTAAACAACCCAGAGTATTGAGATTAGAGTGGTAGGTAAAATATGAAATAAAAGAAACCCTCTCAGGGAAGTCTCATTAAATTTAATGGAAATTCTGTTTAAGTCAGAACAGGATTGCAGCTTTACTTACTTGGATGGCTTACCCGGTTGTCTGAAACTACCCCGAATAAAATTGCATGTTAAATATTTAAAAGCACAATGTAGCAGTCCATCATAATAGTTGAATCTGTCAACTTTAAGAGAACAACATTAATTCAACAACACACTGAGTGAATTGGGCGGGGTGATGCAGGAACCCTTTGCTGTGCTTTCAGAAATTTATTTCTACTGGCCAACATCAAATATTTTTTGGAAGAGATATCTGTCAGAATTGCCCTGTTGGCTAATATGGGGATCATATGAGGACACTCTTCTATTGCTGCCAGCAGTCCTAAGTAATTTCTTACAATAGGCTACATGTCACGATAGATAAATGTTGTCATCGGTAAGAGTGTCTTCTCAATATCATTAGCTGAAGAAGGTGAGCGGAAGGACTAATATGTTGGCTAATGGGCTTCCCATAAACATATGATCAGCCATGAAGTAAAGTGACTGCTGGATCAAACAGGCCTTGGTCTAATCATGGCATGGCTAGGCTTATCTAGTCTTCTTTCAAAATCAGTTGGTAGTTAGCTCAATGCCATAAATTCTGCTATTTACAGACATTTTGGACACATGTAATCTTGATCATTGGGACACAGTGGCTCAGTGGCTAAGATGCTGAGCTTGTCGATCAGAAGGTCATCAGTTCAGTAGTTCGAATCCCTAGCATTGCGTAATGGAGTGAGCTCCCATTACTTGTCCCAGCTTCTGCCAACCTAGCAGTTGGAAAGCATGTAAAAAAATGCAAGTAGAAAAATAGGGACCACTTTAGTGGGAAGGTAACAGCACTCTGTGCACCTTTGGTGTTTAGTAATGTCAGCCACATGACCATGGAGACGTCTTTGGACAGTGCTGGCTCTTTGGCTTAGAAATGGAGTTGAGCACCTCCCCCTAGAGCTGGAAATGACTAGCATGCATATGTGGGGGAACCTTTACCCTTACCTTAATCTTGGTCACCAGCTAAAGCAGTAGTCCCCAACCTTTGTGGCTTGGTGGCACAATAAGGTGGGGGAGAGGGGAACCAGGCTTTGCGAGTGATGGGCCAGCATGCATGTGTAGCTCAATTTGCTCAAGCAATGAAGCGGCACATGTGTGCACGCACAACTCAACTTGCGCAAGTTGTGCTGTGCAAGTGCGTGCGTGCCCGCCAGCCCACTGCTTGTGTGCCCCAGTTGTGGATAGGCCACAGCTTGGTAGTGCGACACTACCAGAGCAGAATATTGCCTTAAATTGGAAGACTGAATCAAATCTGTTTGCCATAGAAAGCAGTTGCTTTTTTTTTTTGACAGCCCTAGGAAATGCAGAGTTGTTTACATGGCAGCACAACACATTAGATTATTACCCATTTAGATTACATTTTGAATGTTGCTCAAGGATACACAATTGGCATCCTAGCCAACCCAGAATTTGTTTCCAAATTTATTCTTTCCATTATTTATTCTTTCCATCCAAGGCAGATGTGATATTCAGCAGGTTCTGACCAGTTCTGGAGAACCGGTAGCAGAAATTTTGAGTAGTTCAGAGAACCGGCAAATACCACCTCTGACTGAAGATTTTATAGTATCATTCACCTGCCAGGCCCACCAAGCCACGCCCACAGAACCGGTATTAAAAAAAAAATTGAATCCCACCACTGATTCAAGGTCTTTTGACCCAAAAGCCTGGAAGATGATTCCTATTTCCTTACTGAAACCAGGGAACTAGATATGCAGGTTGCATTTCACATACCACATCATCTCCGCTAGAAATGTTTACACAGTAAAACAACTTGGACTTAAATGCTGTCAGAGTGTGAAGATGACAGAGATCAAATGGTAAAGTTACAGCTTACTATTTGTGAAAAGCAAGTAAATTGAGAATTCTGATAGGACAGAGACAATAGAGCAATAATTCTATGAAATGATGCTTCTTTCCCATATTACATTAATAAAAGGGAACTTCATATTGGAAGTGGTTGACTAATTAAAACTCAGTGCCACTTCCTCTCCATTCCATCCCTGTCTGTCTGGCTCCATTCCTTGCCAGCTTATTCACTTGAGTTTATCTGTTAGTGTTTTATTTGCTGTTTTTTTAAATAATGGATGATTTTAATGTTTTTCAATGTTTTTATGTTGTAAGTTGCCCAGGGTCATTGGATATAAAATGGCAAATAAATTTAATAAATGCATGCATGCATGCATGAATTAATGAATACCTTCTAGGTTTTATATCTTGGACGTAGGTTACATATTGGACTGAGCATTCAGCTCTCTCAGCTATCATACTAAATTTCAGATCAGATGTAGAAAGTTGAATACAGTGTGAATGGGTACAAGATCCAGAGACTCTCTGAACAAATCTGGTGGCTTCTGCCCTGTATAACTCTGGTGACATGCAGACAATAACACGCACACACACATACATACACACACACCTGTCCTTTGTGTATTCACACTTGATCAGTTCATACTTGAGGACCACATGGCACACAATAGAACATAATTAATGTTGCTATCTGCACAAGATCTGTTTAATTTGTATGCTATTTTAATTTGTATTTTATATTTATATTTTATATTTATATTTTATATTTAAATTTTATGATATATAGTATGCCTTATTTTAATTGTGATAGGAATAAAGAAACAAACTCTAGAATTTTTTAAATTATACAGGTTGTTCATGTGATCGCATTTGGTATGCCAAGTGAATGTCATTTCCTATCAAAATAAACTTTATGACATCTCTTACCTGTCCCTGAGAATTGTCCAAAGCTCTCCACCTAAACAGGCTTCCATCAACATATATAAATACTTGCTGTCCTTAAATGTCCTATATAGCCTATAAAAGAAAGGGGGAAAAGAGTTATGACCGCTATAGGACACTGCACACCAGAACAACTAGATATAAGGATAGTTTTCCCCCGAATGCCACTTATGGTTATAACCTTGTTGCTTGTACCTCTATGATTTATATTGTTTTATTTGTTTCCTAATATGATTTGATTGCTTATTTGATAACCTATGATTATAACTAAGTGTTGTATCTTATGATTCTTGATGAATGTATTTTTCCCCTTTATGTACACTAAGAGCATATGCACCAAAGACAAATTCCTTGTGTGTCCAATCACACTTGGCCAATAAAGTATTCTATTCTATTCTATTCTATTCTATTCTATTCTATTCTATTCTATTCTATTCTACTCTACTCTACTCTACTCTATTCTATTCTATTCTATTCTATTCTATTCTATTCTATTCTATTCTATTCTATTCTATTCTTACTGGACTTTGAAATGTTTAATACAGTCTATGATCTCCTGCCACTTAAAGAATAGGTGGTGATCTTTAGATGTTCCATTATTATCGTTCTGAGAAAAAAAAATGAGTCTATTCAGACTTCTGTCAATTGATTCCGCCCCCCACCCCCCAATTCAGTAGACAACATGTGATTTCGTTTTTGAGGATTTCTGCTGCTTTTTTCTTTTCCTGGATGAAGGGAATATGAATACTGGAAGCTTACTATATCAACTGTTGCCAATCTCTAATAAATTATAGATGTTGTTAAGACATTTGGCCTTGCCGGGATCAATGAACAGCCTTCAGTTATCACTCATGGCAAATATCAAAAGATGCACCATCATGAATATGCAACATGTCCTATGATACTGTAATTTTGAGAGGGACTTGAATGCTACATTAATTAGACATCTCATAAAAGCACTGCCAAATGCAGAAGAAAACTGGTATATCTCTTTTCTGGAAGCAGACTATATGAGTTGTTGTTACCCATATCAAGGCAAAAATTGGCCTAGCAACTTTGAAAACATGTTTGTAAATACAATCCAACAGAGTTGAATTATTTTAAAACTTCTGTCTTTTGCTTCTGAAATTGCTTTACAGATTATTTCATGTCCTTTTTTGGATGCTCAATTATAGCAATAGCACTTAGACTTATATACCACCTCATAGTGCTTCACAGCCCTCTCTAGGTGGTTTACAGAGTCAGCATATTACTGGGTTCTCATTTTACCAACCTCAGAACGATGGAAGGCTGTGTCAATCTAGAGCCAGTGAGAACTGAACTGCTGACAATGGCAGAATTAGCCTGCAATACTGTATTCTAACTACCTAAGCCACTATGGCTTTTTGAAATATAGTTAATATGCCTTCAGTTAGGCATAACATTTCATAGTTATCAATAAGCAAATGTCTATCTTTAAAAATGCATTTGCTGTTTTAAGTTATTCATTGCCTGCTTTATGAAGTGGAAATCCATGATTTTTTGTGCACATTGAAACTTTACTCTTCATTTAAGTTACACTATGATATTTACAATAATAAAAAATGTAGTATCGGGTATGAGAATTCATACACTCATTGGATATTTCAGGCATTTGAATGAACGTTTTAGAGCAGATAAGGCATTATACAGCAATTTGATAGAAGAATGCAATGAAAAGCTGAGAACAAATTTCTGAACTCTGAAAGAAGGGAGTTTTATCCAAGAACACAGTCATACCTCACAATAAAATCTGAGTGAGCGCCTTGCATGATCTGTTTTTCTGAGCGTATATGTTCTTGCTGTCTCGTGTCTACTATGTGGCGTTTCTTTAGTATCTTCATTGCAAATGTTTTTGATTCATCACTTTTCAACTGCACCTTGAGGAAACCAGACATTTGAATGGTCAGAATCAGTGGTTATAGTAAGGCTCCCAAATTTTGAGCTTTGAGTATAAGTAATTGCTAATCGTTACTTTCAAGTGCAAAGAAATACAATCAACTGGCTTAAAATTCTATATTCAGACTCAAGTTAATGGCTGTGACAGCTTATTCGTCTTTTGAGTAACACACGTATGAGGAAACCTTATTGCTCTGATTTTCACTCAGATTACTAATGAGCTGGGATGGAAAACATGTTGGAAATGAATATTCTGATTTTAGGGAGTCAGAATAATCATTTTTAGGAAGGGAATAATCTGATTATTTAAGAAGATGAATGTGATGACAAAGTCTGTACAATTATGAGGAAAATTTGGCATGTTATTTTAAATTGTTATCGTTCTAATTTATGTATCTTAAAATGCATTGGTGGTGGTTTGTTATCTGAGTTCGTTGTTTAATTTCCAAATGTTCGGAAACTAAACAACAAACTCCGAGAACAAACCACCACCAACATCTACCACCCGAGCTATAAATGTTTTCTGCCATTTCTAATTTTAAAATGTTTATCTCTTGCATCTTATTCACCAAGGCGAGGCAATATACATCTCCTTGCATCCAGGCCAGGCAGGTGATGTGATTATAGTGCTGGCCAAGTGCCTGGAGACTGAGAGTTTGGTTGGAGAGAAACTGACTTCGACTCAATTTTGGCAAAATGGAGAGGCTTTGGGTTTTTGACCCCACCCTTCGGGGACTGGTGATCTCTTGTAATTGACTCTGGACAGGGTGGCACCTCCCTAAATGACCTGATGTGCAATTTTGAGGGTCTTACTAGACTCATCTCTCCTGCTTCAGAAGCAGGTGGCCACCATAGTTAGGAGGGGCTTTGCACAGATTTGTCTAGTGCCCCAAATGTGCTTGTTCTGCACCCAGAGGCCATACTCACGATTCCTCGTACTTTAGTCACTTCCCATTTGGGCTACTGCAATGTGCTCAATGTGGTGCTGCCCTTGAAGACTACTTGGAAGCTACAACTGGTCCAGAATGCAGCAGTGTGTGTGGTACTGCATGTTTGAGAATGTTACACTTATGTTGTGCTCCAAGTTCTCTTCCACGTCCAATTTAAGGTGGTGGTTACCATCTTTAAAGGTCTTCATAGCATGGGACATGGTGATGTGCAGGACCATCTTTCCCTGAGAGTGTCTGTCCATACTAATGGATAGGGTGCTATGCTCCAGGTCAGGGGTGCCAAACTCAAGGCCTGTGTCCTCTGCCAGCAAAAATGGAGCCTCAATGAGTGACACTGAGCTGGCCAGGCTCTTTGGCCAGACCCCCCTCAGCCCCCCAATATCAAACACAACCCTGATGTGGCCCTCAATGAAATTGAGTTTGACACCCCTGCTCCAGCTTCTTCCCCCAACATCTTGTTATCCAATGAGACCTCAGAAGTGTCCCTTTTCCATCACCGCTCCTACTTTAAGGAATACCTTCCCCCTACAAATGATTGGGCAGGCTCTCATTTTTTTTAGCATTTTCGATATCTATCAAGATCTGGCCTTTTAAACAGGTACTGGGATAGAATGAAATTATCTAGAACTGGTTGTGGGGCATCATGACTGAGGGACTAGATTTTTGTTTTATTTTATAGTTTATGATTTCATAGTTATTAGTTTTGTTTTGAGCCACCAAGAATTGTGTTTAAAA
The DNA here is from genome assembly GCF_049901715.1 of Pseudonaja textilis. Classification (NCBI taxonomy): domain Eukaryota; kingdom Metazoa; phylum Chordata; class Lepidosauria; order Squamata; family Elapidae; genus Pseudonaja; species Pseudonaja textilis. The sequence continues at coordinate 22,186,901 of NC_141993.1, forward strand.
TGGGCAGCTATTCATATAAATACACAAACAAATACTAACAGAGATTGAAGCCATGTCATTTAACGAGTTTCCACAGCTTAGTCTAAAACATTCCTCATTCCATTCCACCAAATTCCCTCTTATTTGACTTCCTTTTTCTTTACTCACCTTCAGTAATAACAACTAAAGCAGGCCAGCCAACCCTTTACCTTTCCACATGTGTTTTGCAATGATATCTCTTTTCAAGATTTATTTTAGCTTTATGTAAAAAAAAGAAATAGCTGCTCCAAGCATATTACATTATCTAAAATGTTGTCAAACGTGTTTGACAAGTGTTTAAACAAAACACTTAATCTTGACCATGGAAAATAATTTTCAATTATCCACTCCAATAACATTAAATTGTCTACAACTGCATCATTTATATTTGCATGTTCTCAGGAAATTCTGTATACTATACAGAAGGCTGTTTTTCTTGTCTTCCCTCCTCATCATATGAAGGGAAGGTTGAAAACAAAACAAAAAGAGGAACAGAAATAGGTTATTTTTACATTCAACTTCTTTCTAAGTGTCCTTGCAATGCTAATAATGAGATTTTAATTCTGCCTTAAATGTAAACATGGAAAAGTTGCATGTTATATATTAAAGAAAGTAAGTCCTACTTCCTTCTGGCACTGATGATGTTATCTAGTTTGGTAATGAAACATCTGCAATAAAAACCACCAAGCTCTGACAGCACTGGGAATCCAATAAATTTCATAATAAATAATGACTTCATTTATTTGTAAGTATTTGATGTACATGGAGATCTTGAAAATCTAATTCAGGACATCTAATCACACATTAAAAGAACAAAATACAAAAGAACAAAATCATGAAAATCTAGAACATCTAGAAACAAATTAAGTTATAACTTTAAGCCAGCATGGATTTGTTAAAAACAGTTCATGCCAAACCAATATTATTTCATTTTTAACAAAGTGACTAAATGAGTAGCCAAGAGAAATGCTGTGAACATAGTGTACTTAGACTTCAGCAAGGCATTGACAAAGTAGAACACAACTTACTTCTTGGCAAGCTAGAAAAATGTGGGATAGAAAGGATGCACACCAGATGGATTTGTAACTGGATGACAAACCATATTCAATGAGTAGTCCTTAATGGTGCTAGATCTACATGGAGGGAAGTAAGCAGTGAGGTACCACAAGGTTACGTGTTAGGCCCAGTACTCTTCAATATCTTCATAAATGACTTAGATGAGGAAATAGAAGGGGAACTCATCAAATTTTCAGCTGAGACCAAGCTGGCAAGAATAGCCAACACCCCAGAAGACAAGGTCAGGATCCAAAAAGGTCTTGACAGACTTGGACAATGGGCCCTATCCAACAACATGAAATTCAATGTGGAGAAAAGCAAGGTTTTAGGAAAAACCAAAGGTACAAGTACAAATTAGGTGAAACCTGGCTCAAAAACATCAATTGTGTGTAGGACCTTGGAGTGCTAGTGGACAATCATTTAAAGATGAGCCAGTAATTTGCAGCAGCAGCCAAAAAAAGCTAATATAGTTCTTGGTTGCATAAACAGAGGCATAGAATCAAAATCACATGAAATATTTATCAATCCTTTATAAATCCTTAGTAAGACCATACCTTTATAAATCCTTAGTAAGATCACATCTGGAATACTGCATCCAGTTTTGGCTAGCACATTACAAAAAAGATGTTGAGACTTTAGAAAAAGGGCAGAGAACAGCAACTAAGATGATTAAAGGCTTGGAGACTAAAATTTATGGAAAATGGTTACAGGAATTGGATATGGGTAGTCTAGAGAAAAGAAGGACTAGGGGTGACATCATAGCAATATTCCAATATTTGAGGGATGGCCACAAAGAGGAGGGGGTCAACTTATTTTCCAAAGTACCAGCAGGCAAGACAAGAAACAATGGATGGAAACTAACCAAAGACAGAAGGAACCTGGAATTAAGGAGAAACTTCTTAACAGTGAGAACAATTAACCAGTGGAACAGCTTGCCTTCAGGAGTTGTGGGTGCTTTATCACTGAAGGTTTTAAAGAAAAAAACGGACAGCCACGTGTCTGAAATTGTACAGAGTTCCTGCTTCAGCAAGGGGTTGGACTAGAAGACCTCCAAGGTCCCCCCCAGCTCTATTCTGATTGATTAAAAACCTATAGTGGTTTCCAATAATAGTCCCAGTAAAAAACTCAGCAGAAACAGTAACATCTTACAGAACATCTAACTCCCCAATGCACTGAGCCACTGAGCCACCTTTTGGTTTTCAACTGTCTCCCAAAAAGTCTTCAAACGGTCTCCCAAAAGCCAGCAAGGCCCTTCCTAAATTGAACCAAGTTTGAAGCCAAATATATATGGGGTGACAGCAATCCATTTGGGAAATTCTAAAAGATAATTCTTGCCCTCTTTCCAGACAAGGAGATGAAACAAATATTTTAAAGTAACTTAAAACATTTTACAGCAAGAAGCTCTGACTCAAGAAAATGGGAATATAATTACGAATTTATTCCCAGAAACTTTTCAGTGGTACATTTAAGCAGCACGCAACCTTTCCCAGCTTTCACTGGAGGAAACCCAAGGTCATAATTCACTGGTTCACATTCTTGACTAGAGTTTGGCTTTGCCATGTCTTTCTGAGGTCAGAAAGAAATCATTTTGAAAGAGACGAGAAATTGCTCAATGATTGGATGGATGAAAAATGCAGATGTGTGATAGAGCAAGGGCCGAAATGTCAGTACTGCACGTTGCCAGTATTTTGGGTTTTTTTTTTGCTGTACATTGAAAGGGAATAGTGTGAAATGAGAGTACTTATGCTGCAAGTCATCCAGTCAAATGAGATGCATTTGTATGCTGCCCAAGACAAAACACTGCTTCATTTAACAACTCTGTTCTCTGATAGCTTGACATCGCCAGTCTGCCAGAAGAGGGAAAACTCTCTTTCAATCTAATTTCCTCGCTGTTACTAAAAGAGATGCAATTTGATCATTTGTTGAAAGTTTTCTGCCTAGATTCTTCTTTTGAATTCAGCTGGCATTTTCTCCAATAGAAGCAACCTGAGCGTGTCAGACATTTGGCATTTCAATCAAAGATGGTGTTATGTCCCTGGAACTTGCCAAAGTTCCCACCCAGGTCCGTTCAAGCTGCGGGGGCGTTTGCTGCCCCTCATTGGCTGACTTCATTCGACAGCCGGCTATAAAAGCCAGCTGCAGGGTTCGGTCAGCCGCTGTTCGTTGGAAGCCTGCTCTAGGCAGAGCTGACACGTCCAGTCCTTTATTTCTCAAATAAAGTCTTGTTGCATCCATGCCCTGGTCTAGCCTCTCATTGCTCAATCTACAACACTGGCGACGAGGATGGGATGGCTACCAGAGGCGATCTGCAACAACTGAAATCACTTTATTGCTGAGCCGCAGCCGCGCCGCCGGAGAGCTCGGTCAGCAAAAGCGAAAGGAAGAGTGTCTGTAGCCGCTCGGTTAGCAAGCTACAGGGGAAAGTGAAACGCTGCGAGCTGCAGCCGCTCAGCTCAGAAGGGCGCGAAATTCAAACGGCTGTCGTTTGAATTCGAGTCGGAATACAGCGCGGTGCTGTCATTCCATGAGTCTCTGACGCCAACGCAGGGCGCGAGATTCGAATCGCTGTCAGAGGCGGCCAGCTATTGCCGCCAACGCTCTCCAGGAGCGCGAAATTCAAATGACGCTGCCAACAGCCCTTGCAGCCTGAGCCACAAGCGTTAGCCCAGAGAGAGCAGAGAGGTTCAGTGGAGCCTCTCAAGAGCTGAAGTCACTAGTCTGGCAAAACACTGCAAATGGCAGCCACTACAATCACCTAGAGCGCACAGGGTCATTTTTTCCTTCCCAGAGAGATTTCACAGCCATGTAACCAGCTGAAGTTCGCAACATGAACTCCAACCCAGCCTTCCCACCGTTCAAGCCTGATGAGGAGAAGTGGGAATCATACAAAAATCGTTTTAACCACTACATCGATGCCATTGGTCTGGCTGATGCAGGAGAACACAGGAAGAAGTCATTCTTCCTCAGTTATTGTGGATTCGTCGTTTTTGATACCGCCACAGCACTCGTCGCTCCACGTGAGTTAAAAAATGTTCCCTGGGCAGAATTGCTGGAGATCCTCACCAATCATTACTCCCCCAGGCCCTCACAGATCGCGAGGCGTTTCACCTTCCAGATGAGGAAGCAAGCTGAAAAGGAAACCGTCAACCAGTACATGGCCGCCTTGAGGACGGCAGCTCTCCACTGCGGGTTCAGGAACTACTTAGATGACATGCTCCTCGACCAGCTCGTCTGCGGGGTCAAGGACCTCCACCTCCAAAGGCGACTACTTGCCAGGAAGGATCTCAACCTCTCCCAGGCCATCGAGGAAGCCTTGGCTGCAGAACTGGCAACCCAGTCAGCCACCGAGATTCAAGGTTCCGTTCCCAAACAAAGCTGTGCCACCATCCACTCAGAAGAGGTGGTCAACGAAGATGATCCCAACGATCAAACAGACATCCACCGCCTCGCTCATGCCAAACAACCACAGGTAGGAACCAGGCAAGAAAGCAACAGTGCACCCAAACACATCATCCTGTGCCTATCCTGTGGCGGACCTCACTCGAGAGCTTCGTGCAAATTCAAAGGTGCCACCTGCAACAATTGCCACAAAAAAGGCCACATCGCCAGAGTCTGCCAGGCCACACACAACTCAGCACAAAGGGTTCCTTCCTTTTCCCATTCTGGACCCCAAAGGCAAGTACTAAATTGTCACACTTGCTACCATGCTAACCACACCTGTCATTCTATTAGTAAAATCACGCTCTCCATTTTATTAGAAGGTAAACCTTGTCGTATGGAGGTTGACATGGGGTCAGCGCTCTCAATCATCTCTTGGAGCACACTCCAGAAGATTCAGCCCAGGCTATCCAGAAACCAACTCCAGAGGTGCCAGCTCACCTTGAGAGACTATCAAGGGAAGGACATTCCAGTACTCGGCAAAGGCAAGTTCCTTGTTAATTTTAAAGCTTTCAAAGGCCACCTGCCTCTAGTGGTAGTTAACGGCAACCTCCCTAGTCTCCTGGGGCTTGATTGGTTCCCCTACCTCGGCCTAGGAGTAACAGGAGTCCATGCTGTCTCAGCTTCTGACACTGACTCCTTATTCACTGACTACTCTGACGTATTCAGTGATGAGCTGGGGTGTTATAACGGTACCACCATCTCATTTGCAGTTGACCCCCAAGCAGTTCCCGTCCGACTGAAACCACGTAGGGTTCCATTTGCCATTCGGCCTAAACTGGACGCGGAACTGGACAAATTATTAAAGCAAGGGGTCATTGAACCCACAGACTTTGCCAAATGGGAGACACCAATTGTCACACCCCTCAAAAAGGACAGCAGTCTGAGAATTTGTTCTGATTACAAAACAACAATTAACTGCTTTCTACAAGTTAGCGCTTACCCAGTCCCGGTCATTCAACATTTACTGCACACTTTTGAGCCGGGCAACATTTTTGCCAAATTGGACATGTCACAAGCGTATCAACAGTTCCCTGTTGACAACCAAACAGCCGAACTACAAACTATTGTGACTCACAGAGGTGCTTTCCGGTGCAGGCGTCTCCAATTTGGCGTGAGTGTTGCCCCTGGCATTTTTCAATCCCTCATGGAGCGAATACTACAGGGCCTCCCTGGTGTAGTACCCTACTTCGACGACATATTGGTCTCGGCCAGGGACAGACCCCAACTCTTCCAGAGAGTCAGAGCAGTGTTAGACAGGTTCAGACAGCATGGCCTCAAATTAAAAAAGGAGAAATGTGCCATTGCCACTAGACAGGTGGACTTTCTGGGCTATAGAATTGACACCTCAGGCATCCACCCGCTAGAATCCAAAGTCAAGGCAATCCATGAGGCACCCACGCCAACCACTAAAGCCGAGCTACAAGCCTTTTTGGGATTATTAAACTTCTATGCGTCATTCCTACCTCACAAAGCGTCAGTAGCAGAGCCTTTACACAGACTCTTAGATAAAAAATCACCTTGGCACTGGGGACACAAGGAAGACACCGCCTTTCGCGCAGTCAAATCACTGCTCACATCAGACGCAGTTCTGATACAATTTGACCCACGTCTTCCATTAGTACTAGCAGCTGATGCATCCCCTTTTGGGATTGGAGCTGTCTTAAGCCACAGACTACCCAACGGCTCCGAGGCACCAATCGCTTTCTTTTCCAGAACGCTCTCAGCAACAGAGCGTAATTACAGCCAAATTGATAAGGAGGCTTTAGCCGCAGTCGCAGCGGTAAAGAAATTTCATGAATTCCTTTTTGGGCACAACTTCGAACTGATCACAGACCACAAACCTCTCCTGGGTCTTCTCTCTGGAGACAAGCAGACTCCCCAAGTGCTGTCTCCCAGGATGACGAGATGGACCTTGTTCCTGGCGGCATACTCGTACAAGCTCATCCACCGCCCAGGGAAAACGTTAAGCCACGCAGATGCCCTCAGCCGCTGCCCCCTGCCTGCTCCAGCTGAGGATCCGGCCCCTGTCCATGCCATCTTCGATGTCACCGACCTCGACCTTCCTGTCACCGCCCTCGACATCGCCACCAAATCCAAGGCTGACAAAACAATCGCCCAGGTACTGGACTGGGTGAGGAGGGGGTGGCCGGGCACTAACCTTGCAACCGAGTTCACACCTTTTAAGACCCGTCAACAGGAACTATCTAGCTTGCAGGGCTGCCTGTTGTGGGGCACCAGAGTCATCATCCCGGCCTCACTTCGCACGCCAGTCTTAGAGGCACTGCACGAGGGCCACCCGGGCATCGTCCGAATGAAGGCACTAGCTCGTAGTTACGTCTGGTGGCCTGGCTTGGACGACGACATCGTAAAGTGAGTAAGCTCTTGCCAACCCTGTCAGGAATCCAGACCATCCCCTCCAGTCACCACCCCCACAAAGTGGGAGAGCGCCAACGCGCCTTGGTCAAGACTTCACATTGACTTAGCCGGCCCAATACACGGCAAAACCTTCCTGGTGGTCGTGGATTCATACTCTAAATGGATCGATGTGGCCCAACTATCCACGACCACCACGCAAGCGGTTACCAAGGCCTTGACCCGTCTATTCGTGACACACGGTCTACCAGATACTATAGTTTCGGATAATGGACCCCAGTTTGCCTCAACAGAATTTAGCCGCTTTGCCTCCAATCTTGGCATCCGACACATCTTCACGGCCCCCTTTCATCCTGCCAGCAACGGATTGGCAGAGAGAGCCGTTAGGTCCACAAAAGAAGCATTAGCCAGATTCAGCAAAGAAGACTGGCACCACAGACTCTCCCGTTTCTTACTAAGCCAACACTCAACCCCATGCATGGTCACCAACAAATCCCCAGCTGAACTCCTGATGGGTAGACGCCTAAGAACTGTGTTGGATAGGCTCCACCCTCACTATTGCCCTGACACCCCTCTTGCTTCAATAACGGGGGTCAGAGATTTTGTCTTGCAGGAACATGTCTTTGCGAGGAACTACGCCGGTGACCCACTATGGATTCCAGGGGAGATTGTAGCCATCACCGGTCCCAGGTCGTACCGAGTCCAGCTGGAAGACGGCCGCATCTGGAGAAGGCACCTGGACCAGCTAAGGAAGCGCCAGGGTACCCCCGCCGGTGCTGGGTCGTGGGCACAGGTCAGTCCCCAGGTGCCACACCAAACTCTTATCGGAGACCATTCCAGAGGCTCTTCACCACCATCACCCGAGCATAGGGAACAGGCAGTAGACCGAGACTGCCCGATGGGTTCCCCACCTGAACCATCTGATGGAGCCGCGACATCGCCGGCCAGAAGCACTTCACCGGTAACAGCTCAGACCGCCGAGCGAGTCCGCACTCCATCACCAACACTACCTGCTTCTTCGAACTCTGAGACACTTGGTAACTCGCCTGAGTTACGACGCTCGGGACGCCAGCACAGGCCACCCGCTTATTTAAATGACTATGCGTGTTCGCATCTGGGGGGAAGGGGTGTTATGTCCCTGGAACTTGCCAAAGTTCCCACCCAGGTCCGTTCAAGCTGCGGGGGCGTTTGCTACCCCTCATTGGCTGACTTCCCTCGACAGCCGGCTATAAAAGCCAGCTGCAGGGTTCGGTCAGCCGCTGTTCGTTGGAAGCCTGCTCTAGGCAGAGCTGACACGTCCAGTCCTTTATTTCTCAAATAAAGTCTTGTTGCATCCATGCCCTGGTCTAGCCTCTCATTGCTCAATCTACAACAGATGGGGTGAGTCAAATCATCAATATCACAAAACTGAGGAAGCAAACTAAGTTTTTGTGCAGGTCATTAAGATCTGCAGAGCTTTAAAATAAGGCTTTAAAGACAAACCCAAAGGTGCATGTAATAAACTGTTTGAATGTAAGTAAAAGGAGTGTACTAAAATCAGTGGGACTCTTGATTCAATTTCTCACTAACCCAAATCTTATTAGTAACTCAATGGATTTACTGAACATACGATTAAATTTAGCTTCGACTCAGTATGCTTCATTTGATTGTTGCTTTTTAAAAATAAAAAATAAAATAACATTTGTATTTCTAGCATTCTAAAAAAAATCAAGATAGGTTTCCAAACCCTGGTTCTATTTGTAAGAAAGAAGTGCTGTATAAAAATCAGTGTTCTGAGTTACTTTAGAAATATGATCATCATCATAGTTACGGCTTCTACTTTAGCAACAATGACCGAATCATGAGTTCTCGTATTGCTCTTAGATCAGTGGTTCCCAACCTTTTTTTCGCCCCTCACCCCACCAAAAATTTCACTCGAACCTTGCACCCCCTGAAATTTAGACTTTAGGAATTACTGAAGGCGTTAAATATATGGTAGGATTGAATCTTTTCAGCTATGTATGTGACGGCCACTAAATAACGATACTTAACTCTAAAATAAAAACAAAGTTAATCCATTGCATAATAAATAAAAATGCCAACATACAGCCAATATCCTATTATTTACCTGGACTTTTCTCGCACCCCCTGGAAAATCATCTCGCACCCTCAGGGCACCCCAGATTGGGAACCCCTGTCTTAGATGGTGAATCCCACTAGGACTGTAGCCAAAATATAGCCACTCAGTAATGGTAAAAGGGCATAAAGGATTCTCCAGTCTGTAATGTATATCTAAAAAAACTGTAAAAGACCAGTATTTCATCCCAAATGATTACAGGTTAAGCTTAGTGCCCACCAAAGTAGTCTGAGTATTGGGGAAAAAAACCTATATGAAATGTACAAATACAAGAGAAATGTTCTTGTTTCAACTAATAATTGCTTGGAAATCCAAGCAGAAACATTTCTGTTAAAAAGGAAAGACAGTCTGAAATTTTCTTATGAAATGTCTACTTGTTTTTCTCAGATAGGGAATTCTTTTTAAAAAACCTCAGGTGGTTGAATGCTAAATAGTTTGGATGTGAGGAAGAGCCACCCACAAAATAAAGGAATGGTTTCTAATACTGGCTGACATCCAGCACAGCCTGCTATGACTTTCCTGTGAGTGAAGATGATATCTGGAGAAACATCTGTTGCTGGCAAGAATTCAAATGACAACTGCTAGTGATGGAATGGGAAGCATCTCTGCATGAAAGGAACTTCTTGTGTCAATATACCACTGAGTAATCCTTCTCTCAGTCAGACAGTCAGACACACACACTTTAAATTAGAACAGAAATGATGAAACACACACACACACACACATCTACCTTCCTTCCTTCCTTCCTTCCTTCCTTCCTTCCTTCCTTCCTTCCTTCCTTCCTTCCTTCCTTCCTTCCTTCCTTCCTTCCTCCCTCCCTCCCTCCCTCCCTCTCTCCCTGCCTTCCTTCCTTCTGGCATAAATATAAAGTCAGCTGAATTACCTTGGACCAGTCACTCTCTCTCAGCCCTGGGAAGGAGACAATGACAAATCTCTCTAAAACCTTGTCAAAAAAATTGCAAGGACTTGTCTCAAAGGTACAATATAAGCAATGGCTGTTGTAGATTATAAGAACAGAGCCTACTGCATGAATCTTCGTTATGAAACTGGAACACTTAACACTTGGGGAAGCTGATCAATCAGAATCTAAAATATAAATCTCATTTACAAGATTGTTATTGCTCATATACACTCTGTTGTAAAAGGCCTTTGTTTAAAACGATTTTTGTTTAAAAGTTTTAAAGCAGTATTTTAAAAAATAGTAGCTTGGAGTTAAAATTTCTCCTTCTAAGGAAAAAAAAAGACTCCCAAGATTTAGATAGGTAAGCTAGACATTAATTCTATTTAGTAGCTCATTCATTTCTATAACAAAAGGCAAAAAGTATTTTAAAATACTTCCAACTATACCTATACTTAAGACATGTACAGTAAAATTGTTACGGATCAAACATCTGTGGGATTCTAAGGCACTATGTTTTTGTATCTTAATGCTAAATTTGGAATGGTTGGATTAAAGTAGCAGATTCAGAAGTTGCGGTTAAAGTATGTTTACATGGAATATGATGGGGGTTACTTTATAATTCTTTGAATAGATCTTCTGACTTCATCCTTGACATGATCAGAAAATAACTGCAAATTATCCTGAATGTGGCCATTTATCCTGATGTGATCTAACCCAGCACAACAGTTATGTGAAACGATTGTAGTTCTGAGAAACAGGGTTTGGGATCTTTCTCTGATCTGTGTCATTCTTTTGCATAAATTAATTTGGTGATCTTTGATCTGAAACTATTTGATGACAGTGTGAATAAAATTGGCTATAATGATGAAAGCTAACTAACTGCATACCTAAGTTAATAAATAATATTCCTGACCTAAATTTGGTGGGCTATTTTATTATAAAAGAATGTATAAGATCTGTCAGTGATTTTATATTTGTTTATTGCTCGATTATCCCACTATATTAAAAAAAAATGACAAAGGAAAGGTAATCAATTCCTATTTGTAATGTCTGCACTTCTAACATGGATGGTAGGTTGGCTTTTGTCTGAAAATTATTCAAGCTGGCAGCTTGTTTCTTTCTTTTTTTCTAAATGCATAATTTTGAGAGCAACCTGTGCCATTTAGTAAAGCTAAATGTATTGGAAAGGAAATAAGCAACCATTTTTTGAACAGCGGTACAGCATACAGATAATAAATACACTTCGACAGGAAAATATGAAGAAAACATTTTCCTTCCAGTTCAGCAAGTAAAATCTAAACAAGCTGCGGACTTAATTTTCATTTGAAAAACATGAATGCCCCCCATTATGGAAAAGAGAGCTGTTCCTCCTTTGAGAAGTACATATGACGAGCTTCTAAATGGCTATAAGGGAGATGCTCATTTTATCTCTGATCATATTCTTCTAATCCCTTCCATATCAAAGTCAAACCATGGACTTGTGGATTTGTACTCCTAGAAGAACATGAGGGGCATAACTGGTTCTGATATGTTCCAAATTTGCCTTGCCACTATTCTATTGCAATTATTATTGTTATGTCTTTGGGACTGGTTGGAGTCCCCAACCAGGTCCGCTGTTTGAGCGGGAGCACCAGCCGCTCCCATTGGCTGGCACCGTTTGACAGCCGGCTATAAAAGGCGGCTGTCGAGCAGTGCCAGCCCCATTGCCGCCAGCTAACCTGCCTAGTTAGGAGGCAGACGCGGCAACCCTTTATTCATTGCAATAAAGCCTTTTTTACGTTTCACTCTGGCTCAGCCTCGTTCCTCCGCCGCTCTACAACACTGGCGACGAGGGTGGGATGCGATCGAAGGCTGCCAGACGTGCAATTCAGAGGAGCTGTGGTCACTGAGAGCGAAGCCACGGGCGCTGAAGCCGCAGCCGCCGGCGCTCACAAAGGGCGCGAAATTCAAAAAGCCTCCGTAGCCGGAGAGACAGACACCGCCTGATAAGTGCAGCCGCTAGCGCTCTTCTAAGAGCGCGAATTTTGAATCACGACTGAAGGGGACGAACCCTGCCGCTTCAAAAAATGAATGCCAATCTGACATTCCCACCATTCAAGCCAGCCGAGGAAACGTGGGACTCATACAAAAACCGTTTCAGCTACTTCCTCGATGCCATCGGTTTAGCAGATGCTGCTGAACACAGGAAAAAATCCTACTTCCTCAGCTACTGTGGGGCTGCGGTTTTTGACACCGCTACAGCACTAGTCACCCCTCGCGCTATCAGGAGCATACCTTGGGATGAACTCCAAGAGATCCTCTCCAACCACTACTCACCTAAACCATCCCAGATAGCCAGGAGATATGCTTTCAGAAATAGAAGGCAGGCTGAGGGAGAGTCAATTAATGAGTATATGGCAGCTCTGAGGACAGCTGCCTTACAGTGTGGTTTCAGAGACTACCTAGAAGACATGTTATTAGACCAGATCGTCTGTGGGGTTAGAGACCTTAGGCTTCAAAGACGTTTGCTAGCAAAAAAGGACTTAAACTTAGCTTTAGCCGTGGAGGAAGCCCAAACTGCTGAGCTCTCTGCCCAATCAGCAGCTGAAATTCAAGGAACTCCTTTAAAACCCAGCAGTTCCACTATTCATTCAGAGGAAGTTTCCCTTGAAGAAGACCCCATAGACTCAACAGACATTAACCGCCTTAAGTAACAAAAGCCTTCACAGGTAGGAGCAGGGCAGAGAAACAACTTCACCCCCAAGCAACCTCCCATTTGCCTAGCTTGCGGGGGCTCCCACTCTAGGGCATCCTGCAGGTTTAAGAACGCCATCTGCCTGAATTGTCAAAAGAAAGGCCACCTCGCTAGAATCTGCCAAGCAGGGCGAACCTTTCCTCAAAGACCTCCACCACCTACTAATTTTCAAAGGCAAGTGGAGGACTGCTATACCTGCTACCACGCTAACCAAACTTCCCAGACTCCCAATAAAATCAGTATTTCTGTTTCTTTAGAAGGTAAGCCCTGCAGGATGGAAGTAGACACGGGATCTGCACTTTCAATCATCTCCTGGGAAACCCTAAAGAAGATTCATCCCAGATTTGCGAAGAAGAAGCTGCAGAGATGCCACCTGACACTGCGGGACTACCAGGGCAAGAACATCCCTGTCCTCGGGAAAGGCAAGTTTTTAGTTCAGTTCCAAGCCTTTAAAGGCCATTTGCCTTTGGTGGTTGTTAATGGTGCCCTCCCCACTCTGTTGGGGCTAGATTGGTTCCCCTCCCTCGGCCTTAGTGTAACTGGGATCCATGCTGTCTCAACTTCTGACGTAGACGCCCTATTCTCAGATTACTCTGATGTTTTTAGCAGCGAGCTGGGCTGTTATTCTGGCACTCCCATCTCCTTCTCTGTGGACCCCCAGGCAATTCCTCTTCGCCTTAAGCCACGCAGGGTGCATTTCGCCATCCGTCCCAAGTTAGATTTAGAATTAGATAAGTTACTAAAGCAAGGGGTGTTAGAACCAACTGACTTTGCCAAATGGGAGACCCCCATAGTCACCCCACTCAAGAAAGATGGCACTTTAAGGATCTGCGCAGACTATAAAACCACCCTCAACCGTTATCTGCAGGTCAGTGCCTACCCGGTCCCTGTTATTCAACACCTGTTACACACCTTCGAACCCGGCACCATTTTTGCCAAATTAGACATGTCCCAGGCATACCAACAGTTCCCTGTGGATGATCAGACAGCTGAATTACAAACCATAGTCACACATAGAGGGGCATTCAAGTGCAAACGCCTCCAATTCGGTGTTAGTGTAGCCCCGGGTATATTCCAATCACTCATGGAAAGGATTCTCCAAGGTCTCCCAGGGGTTGTCCCTTATTTCGATGACATCTTAGTCTCAGCAGTTGACAGACCTCAGCTCATACAAAGGGTCAGAGCAGTCCTAGAGAAGTTTAGGCAGCATGGCCTCAAAGTTAAAAGGGAGAAGTGCGCCATCGCCACTAGGCAAGTGGACTTTCTGGGATATAGGATAGATGCCTCTGGCATTCACCCAATCGAATCCAAAGTAAAGGCTATCCATGAGGCGCCTACACCAACTAACAAGACGGAGCTCCAAGCCTTTCTGGGGCTACTAAACTTTTACGCTTCATTTCTCCCACACAAAGCATCTATTGCTGAACCCTTACACAGACTGTTAGACAAAGAATCCCCCTGGCATTGGGGACCCAAAGAAGCCCATGCCTTCAAGGCAGTCAAATCCTTAATCACATCTGATGCAGTTTTAATCCAATATGATCAACGACTTCCCCTGGTCCTAGCTGCTGATGCATCCCCCTTTGGGATTGGGGCTGTTCTGAGCCACAGGCTTCCCAACGGTTCCGAGGCACCAATTGCTTTCTTCTCTAGGACCTTCTCTACTGCAGAAAGGAACTACAGCCAAATAGATAAGGAGGCCTTGGCTGCAGTAGCTGCAGTAAAAAAGTTTCATGAATTTTGTTTGGGCACCATTTTGAACTTATAACTGACCATAAACCACTCCTGGGGCTGTTATCAGGGGATAAGCAAACCCCGCAGGTACTATCACTTAGAATGACCAGGTGGACTTTGTTCCTGGCCGCTTATTCATTCAAGTTGGTGCATCGCCCTGGAAAAAACTTGAGTCACGCCGATGCCCTTAGTCGCTGCCCGCTACCAGTCCCAGTCGAAGACCCAGCACCTGTTCATGCCATTTTTGAAGTTAATGAACTTAAATTGCCGGTTACAGCCGAGGACATTGCTGCGCACTCAAAAAAAGACAGAATAATTGCCCAAGTTATGGACTGGGTGGGAAGGGGGTGGCCGGAAACGCAATACACTGCTGACTTTGCTCCTTTCAAAACCCGTAAGCAGGAATTGTCGAAACTACAAGGATGTCTATTGTGGGGGACAAGGGTAGTCATCCCAGCCACTCTTCGTGTACCCATCCTGAAGGTACTTCACGAGGGCCACCCGGGCATCGTAAGGATGAAGGCTCTGGCCCGCAGCTACGTTTGGTGGCCCGGCATGGATGCCCAAATCTCCAGCTGGGTAAGCTCATGCCAACCTTGCCAAGAAACCAGGGCTGCCCCACCAGCAGCTATGCCTACCAAGTGGGAGAGTGCTAGTGGTCCTTGGTCTCGCCTGCACATCGACCTGGCTGGACCAGTACATGGCAGGACCTTCTTGGTTGTAGTAGACTCTTACTCCAAATGGATAGACTTGGCCCTACTACCCTCGACAACCACTCAAGCAATTGTTAAGGCTCTGACCCGCCTCTTCGTTACCATGGGCTCCCTGACACGCTGGTGTCTGACAATGGCCCCCAGTTCACGTCGTGTGAGTTTAGCATGTACGTTGCCAACTTGGGCATCAGACACATCCTTACAGCCCCCTTTCACCCCGCTAGCAACGGGATGGCTGAGAGGGCAGTCAGGTCAGCAAAAGAGGCACTTGCCAGGTTTGGCCAGGAAAACTGGCACTCCAAACTGTCACATTACCTCCTGAGCCAACATACGACGCCATGCACCGCTACAAATAAATCCCCTGCCGAGCTCTTGATGGGGAGACGCCTTAGGACCACCCTGGACAGGTTGCACCCCCACTACTGCCCAGACACCCCTTTAGGATCTGACAGTTTGGTCAGGGACTTTGCCCTGCATGACCTGGTGTACGCCAGGAATTATGCAGGGGATCCTCTGTGGGTACCAGGTCAAGTTGTGTCAGTCACAGGTCCTAGATCCTACCGGGTCCTCCTGGAAGATGGACGCCTGTGGCGTAGACACGTGGACCAGCTCAGAAGGCGATGGAGAAGCACAACTGATACCAACCCAGCCCAACCTCCTAGCACCGAGGACTCCCTGCCGGTACCAGCCTACCCAGATGGAAGCTCCCTGCAGGATCCGATCTACCCCATCGACCAAGAGAGTTTGCTGGAGGGCCCGAGCTACCAACAAGGGACACCGAACCAACAGCCAAGCGAACCTGCCTGCCGGCCGGACCAAGCAACTCACCAAGGTCAGCCCGAACAGGGGGACTTACCTAATTCACAGAGCACCACACCGGACCGAGCCCACTCCCCAACAACCTCCGAGACGATTCCTGGGGGCAAGGACTTGACGCCAGCCAGCAGCTTGCCCGGGTTGCGACGTTCTTGCCGCCAGCGCAGACAACCAACTTACCTGAAGGACTACGCATGCTCCAGCTGGGGGAAAGGAGTGTTATGTCTTTGGGACTGGTTGGAGTCCCCAACCAGGTCTGCTGTTTGAGCAGGAGCACCAGCCGCTCCCATTGGCTGGCACCGTTTGACAGCCGGCTATAAAAGGCGGCTGTTGAGCAGTGCCAGCCCCGTTGCCGCCAGCTAACCTGCCTAGTTAGGAGGCAGACGCGGCAACCCTTTATTCATTGCAATAAAGCCTTTTTTACGTTTCACTCTGGCTCAGCTTTGTTCCTCCGCCGCTCTACAACAATTATTAACTGTCCTATTATCCCCATTTATTTGTACCAAATAAATAAATAATAACAGAGTTAGAAGGGACCTTGGAGGTCTTCTAGTCCAACACCCCGGAGCAAGGGACTCTTACCATTGCAAAGAGATGGTTGTCCAATCTCTTCTTAAAAACCTCCAATGTTGGAGCATTCCAGCTTATGCTATTTTACACAAGCAACTCTAATCTGGTGGGCCTGCTTTTGGTTCCAATGGCTAAGAAATGCCATTTGTTGAAGGCTGTCAAAATCATGCCTTATCGACTATGGTGTCCACTTTATGGAATATTCTCCCACTTCATATAAGGATGGACTTCAATCCTGCTTATTTTTTCATAAGACTTGGGCCTGAGGCCTGAGTATGTGCATGGACCTAATTTTTGGTTATATTAGTGATACAGTTATATGCTTTATTCTCAGCTGCTATGCAATCTAAGTTTCATCTCATTGTAATTCTTTGTATTTTCCTTTTAATTTTGTTCCCTGCTGAGAGTCATTTGTTGAGATGGGCAGCCCTACAAAAATGATCTACATAAATAAGCTAAACCCTGCAAATTTTTCAGAAACAATCTTACATCTTGCTTTGAATAATTCCTTGTGATTTCTGCTAAATGTGGGCTGAATAACAAAGAGACACAAGAAAAGAGCATAAAATATAACCTTGATTCTGTTTCCCCTTGCTAATATCTGGAGCAGCAGGGTGAAATATATAATAAAGTTAACATTTCACCTTTTTGGGGTAGACAGTCTTGGTTAAAAATAAATTAGCCAACACATAGAGAAACATGAGAAAAGCTGCGTCCATTTATTTTCAGAACTGCTTTACTTCCTCTTATATCATTTCCAAAATTCTGCACAGGTGTTTAATTAAAGCAAAACCATAGATAGCTTTTTTTTTTTACACACAGCCTACAGTATGCATTTCTATTCTGCTACCCTGGTCTCAAGGTGACCAAGTGAGAGTAATCTCATGAAAGCTGATATTTAGAAAATATAAGTCATGACCACATCCACTGTGTACATTGTGTAAGCTGACATTGCAACTGATCTTGACAGGCCAGATTTACTGGGAAAAATCAGAAGCAAAATGCCTGCTAAACAAACAAAGAACAAAATAGCAGCAACGCATCTGTTTTCCCTAGAAAATGGTATTGGAAGAAATGCTACTTTCTCTACGGGAAATGATATGTCATTATTGTGACCAACAACTTATTTCAATCATTTTTCATCATTTAAAGGGAGAAAGAAGTTGGTGTGTCAAGGAAGGCAATAGAGAGCAGCAACTACTGTCTTTTCACACTCAACCTGGTATTGCAGAATTAGGAAATGTGTCTATGGAAATTCTCAGTCATCCAGGTCATAGTTGTCCCCAAAGTGCTTTTTCAAGAGGCAACTGGATTTTCTGTTTTTTCTTTGAAGATGTTTCACTTCTCATCCAAGAAATTTCTTCAGCTCTGTCTGGATGGTGGGAATGGTAGGATTTATACTCCTTGCAGACAGCTGGTCATTTGCATTCTTTTAGAGAGTCACTGAGGCCACTTGGAGATTTGTCGGTGTTCTCAGGGTCACGTTAGTAGTGCAAATTGGTGCGGAGCAGTGCCAAGAAGGCTCTACTACAACTATTTGTTTTATTGACATGACTCTGAGAGCACAGACAAATCTCCAAGTGGCCTCAACAACCCTCTAAAAGAATACAAATGACCAGCTCTCTGCAAGGAATATAAATCTTTCCACTCCCCACCATCCAGTCAGAACTGAAGAAGCTTCTTGGATGAGAAGTGAAACATTTTCAAAGAAAAATCAGAAAGTCCAGTTGCCTCTTGAAAAAGCACCTTTGGGACAATTAGAAAAGTGGTATGGTATATGGTGCTTTATCACCTTCATCGACAATAATTTATATTTAAAGAGGCAGTTGAAAGAACTTATAATTCTCTAGGAGAATTACAAATTTAAATTATTAAGTAGACAGTTAACCCAATAAAACAATATCCCAACATCATATTTAACTTAGATGGCCTATTAGGGCTGTCATCCTGTTCCATAGCCATGCTTCACCTGATGTCATAGCACCTGGGAAGGGAGGGAGCTGCAGGTAGGGCACTTTAGGGAAGAAAAGGAAAAACTGAAACTGTGTGTGCCCTACCATCCCATGAGAGAATCTGGCTGCTTCAAGGTCAACTGATGGAACACACTGGCCAGCCTGCAAAAACAGTCCAAAGAAGGAACAGTTCCAAAACAATTTGTTTGAACCTAATTGGACACTAAGGGATAATTAGGGGGAAGATGAGGGAAAAGGCAAGAATCAGCTTCAATGTGTGAAAATCCCAGTTCCAGCTTTGCTATACTATAACTACATGGCTTCAGTAAAGTGTACTTTTGCTAACAGTGGAGTCGAGAGTCTTTCTTTTCTAACTGTCCAAATTGGGACGGCTGACATGGCCCCAGTCAGCTCTTTAAGTATTTGGCAGGTAAAGTAATGGCAAATCTGTTTTTCCCAGAAGGCTATTCCAAAATAAAAATGCTGATACCAAGGATCTGCACTTTGACATTCTATATCTCAACGCTTGTCAATTCATAGACGCAGGGAACAGCCAGAAGCATTCTAAGTCAACCATGTTGGTTAATTGGGGCAATTTGAATCGAGAATGTGGTTTTGCAAGTATCCAAAAGTTAGGAATGCATTTTTTAGTTTTTGGTTTATGGGACATGGTCTAACTTTGTTCTATCTGGAAGCTTACTGAAAGTCACAAAACCGTCATCCTTTGTTATCAGCTTTCCTTTCAGTGATGTATGGGGACAGAATCTAACTCTCCCATAATTCCATGAAAATTATCACTACTATCTTTTCTTTATCCATATTCACATACCTGGCATCATAGGAACAATTCTTCTTTTCATTTTTGCCACTTTTTAAAAAAATATCAGCTAATTTATTTATGATCATTATTATGTGTGCTTTTGAGACACTGTTGATTTTTGGCATTTGCCATTTTCTTGGCAATGTTTTCTAAACTGGCTTGTCACTGCCCTCTTGCTATGGGCTGAGAGAGCATGACTAACCCAAGATCATACAGCTGGCTTTATACCTAAGATAGGGCTGGAACCCATAGTCTCTGGTTTCTAGCCCAGTGGTTTAACCACTATACCAAATTTGCTCACAATTTTAGTATTACTGTAAATTTTATTGATGGGTTCAAATCTTTATCTAGCACTTTGCATGTTAATTTTATGTAAAAGTCTAGCTTTACAGAAACTGAAGCCTGAATGACCATGTTCACCTTAAATGGTACAAGTTTGATTGTTGCTTGACGCTGGTCTTCTGAGTCTTTGTTTTAAGATGCCATTTTTATGGTAAAATAAGATATTAAGAAGATTCTAATCAAAAGGTGGGATTTAATTTGTTAGTGATACTTATACAGGTGCTTTCCCACACGTAGCAGAGTTAAAGACTAAATTTACTGTAGTTTTGCCATGTGATGTAGTATTTATTTAGCTTAAGCCTAAGCTTATATTCTTTGATAAACAGCCAAATCTGTTAATGAAGCAATTTTCTCTTATCATTTCTCCTGAAATATATAAAACTGCAGGTAAAACTCCCATGGACAGGAGGACATTAAACAAATGAAGCCCTATACTTTTAAAATTTGTCAGTCAATTGCAATTTCTGCAAAAAAACCCAACAACAGTGTTTTTTTCCAGATTGATTGAGACCCTCATCATGACTTTTTGTCAACATCACAAACATACCTGCAAGGATGTTTCTGGTTAGGAATATCTATTACAAGGAATTATGATCTGAAATTTGTAATAATCTGAAAGACTTGTCAAGTGTTTTACTCTATACATCAAAAGAAACCATAAGATCCTGTCAGATGGAATTGACTAGCAGCTAAGAGCAAAGAACATTTATAAGCAAAGAACATTTTGAATCTGTCAAATGTAAGAAAAACATCTTGACCAAATACTTGCTTCCACAAAAGCAGGGAAATGTTTTTGTTGGTTTCTAAAACATCTAAACCAGCGGTGTCCAACCTTGACAACTTTAAGACTTGTGGACTTCAACTCCCAGAATTCCTCAGCCAGCTTTGCTGGCTGAGGAATTCTGGGAGTTGAAGTCCACAAGTCAAAGTTGCCAAGATTGGACACCCCTGATCTAAACCAATATGACAGGGCTTAATGAAAGGTTGTATTTAAATCAATCTTACATGGGATTTAAGTAGGTTTTATGTACATTATACATAAAAATCAATATTGCTACTAAAGTTAGAGAGAAGGTTCTCTCACATCTGTCTTGGAATTTCTGTTTTATTTACTTAATATATGTATGGTTCATTCAGCTTCACAGAAAATGCTTCTTTGCTGGAATCACTCCATGCAGTTAATCATTTATTAACATTTATTAACATTCATTAACATTCATTCTGTTCAAGACATAAATATTTTTCTTGTAAAACAAGTATAACTGAAGTGCCAATATAACGTATTCCTAAAATAATAATACAGATTTTCATTTTCCTGGATAGTTCAGCAGTGATTTAAAACAACATTATCTTTACAATGTTTTGTAGATCCTGGACCAAGACATTCTCCAATGCCTCTGAATAATTAATCAAAAGAGGTCTATATTTTGCCTTTAATCAAGATAATCTGATAATCTGATAATACCAAGAGAGATGTTATCTGAGGCAATCTTACATCGCTTGGAAGATCAGAAGGAGGAGACAGAAGTGGTTAGTCTATGACTAATAAGGCCACCTACTCTATCAAGCACAACTGCCATCTTACTCCAATTTAAAATTTGCTTGAGTTTATTTATACCCTTTCCTGCTTTCACAGGAAACATTTACAGCAGTGATTTATTCTTGTCCATTATAATGTATGGAATAAAAGGGTGCTTAAAACTGATTACTTTCTCCAAATAAAGTAAAATAAAGAAGGAAGTGGGTAAATATTTTGCAAAGGTTTATTTAGGGAGAAAGTCATGGCCCTTAAGTCAAATAATTCAGTGTCTACTCAAACTCTTTTAGAACTCTGTCACTCATCAATTTTGCCCTTGAATATTATATGAGGTAATTAGCAATTATTTATCTCCTTCCTGAAGGGTATGAAAATTAATGACCCACACAAATGAATCTATACTTTGGCACAGTTCATGAGCTTTTAGCCCTATAAGGGTTAACTCATTTTTAAAATAAATTATTCACTCTGAAAGGATACAGAGCTGTTGAAGAGTGTTCACAAGTCTACATTAAAATAAAGACGAAATATGGGCTAGCATGGATTTACCAGTCCCCAGCATTTAGCAAGAATTAATTTAATATTGTTATTATTTTCTCTGCTTACACTGTGCAGTAAAGCTCCCTAAAACAGGAAATAATTAGTAAGTAAACAACAGTAAGTAATTATATATATTTATTTCTGTCTTTAAATATTTCATTTTTTTAAAAAAAAATTGGATTGCAATTAATAGGCAACAGTTTTAAACAATTGCAATGTTCTCCCATTGACACAGACTCTACAAGTCTGAATAAATTATCACTGGAGTTGAAAATATTTTGGAACGCAATGGACACCCTTTTCAACTAACGTCTCCAGTGCCAATAATTTAATATGGAATATTGCAATGATTCAGTGGCGGGATTCAAATTTTTTTACTACCAGTTCTGTGGGTGTGGCTTGGTGGTGTGGCTTGGTGGGCATGGCAGGGGAAGGTTATTGCAAAATCCCATTCCTTTCCCACCCCACTAACGTGCTTTCCAGCTCCGTTCTCCTGTGCAGGGCAACAAAAGAAGACCCAGTTGATCAGCTGGGACTTGGAAGGCAGAGAATAGATGGGGGTGGGGCCAGTCAGAGGTGATATTTGCCGGGGTTCTCCAAACTACTCAAAATTTCTGCTACCGGTTCTCCAGAACTGGTCAGAACCTGCTGAATACCACCTCTAGGCATTTTGGCTGTCCCTATCCAACCTGAATGAGGTTAACCGGATGTTAGAAATCTAATGTAAATAAGTGTACATCAAACATGCAATTTTAGTGCATTGCTTTTATTTTGAGGGTGCATGCTATTTTTCTTTTTAAATTTACATATGTGTATGCATATCTACATATCTTCACAGCCCTATTGGTTCAGCCCTCCACAACAGTTCAAGTTTCTCATGTGATCCTTTAGGAAAATTAATTGTTTGCCCCGTCATACAATAGGATAAGAGACTGAGATGATGGGGAGTTACCCAGAATTGGTTATAAGTAATTTAAATGCTACATTAGGTTAGTACGCAATAAAACATTTTGTAAATCTTAAATGGAGGTTCTGTTCCATGAATAGTTTACAGAATTTATGTACTGCTGAGTTAATATCAGAACTACCGGTACTATATTGTGGCATAGGAGCAGAAAAATAATAATATGATAGATTGTAGATTCAGTCCTGCTTTTTTGCAAAAACAAGAAAGTTGAAAATATGGAAATATTTTCTGTGGAATCATTAAGGAAAATCGATTACTAGGAATAGGCTACAGTGTTGCATCTTCATTTAATATTCAAAATGATTCAGTTTCCAGATTTCTTGCACTACATAAGTTTCAATTGCTGCAGAAAGAAATTTCAGTTTTGATCTTCCTTGCTTTGTTGTGTAAACAACCGTTCTTTTACCCTTATCTTTATACTGATGGGAGTTTTTTGTGATTGTAGCATAGATTTATATTAAAAGGCTCTTGTTTCTTTGTGGAGCAGACTTACTGTAAATGTGGCTGGGTCAGAAAGATCCCCATTGGGCAACGTTTGGCTCTACTAATGATTAATTCTAGGTCTACTTCTCTTCTGGAGCCAAAATTATTTCTGTACAATTTGAGCTCAACTCAAAACTTCTATAGTACAACTTTTTGTCAGTAATTGCAAACCCCAAGTTAGTATCATCAGTGCCATTTCCTTCTCTTTTGATTTAGAATACATCTTTTGCATTCCTGGACTTCAACAATGTAGACATAGCATACATTAGCAACAGCTGTTACTTATAGCAGGACTTAAGCAACACCAGGCACGTACAGAGTTATATTAATAGTAGTAGAGATGAACTGCTGGATTAGCAGAAGCAATAAAGATTTTTTTCCCCCAGCACAAGAACATCACGTAGTCTTCGCAGTGAATAAATGTATCTGGTTGGAACGTATTGTATCTGCAATCAATGATTTTTAATATTCACTTGGAAAGTGCATAACTCTCAGCTAGGGAAATCATGAGTTCGTAGTGATATTCGGATTGATCCAGTTGGAAGAAATTGTGTTATCATTCGTCAAGTTACCAGAGTTGCAATAACAGTTTTCTCTTGGGCCATTCCAACTATTTCCATATGGTAGGCAGAAAGAGGCATTCTTGGGTATGTTAGTGGAATATTAAAATCAATGTATTCTTGCAATGATCATCACACATCTCATATAAATCACCTCAGAGAGTTAGAATACCAAGGTGTCTCTTCTAAGGATGATACAACATGACAATTGCACACCCCTATGGTACAGGTGGTCCTCACCTTACAACAGTTTATTTAGCGGCCATTCAAAGTCACAACGGCACTGAAAAAAGTGACTTATGGCCATTTTTCACATAGTCATTGCAGCATCCCCCTGGTCACATGTGTCAACTCATAAAACATTTTGGATACACGTTTTATAGTTGGGGGGGAAAGCAGGATCAAGGGTGACAGTGAATTACGCATCTCAGAGTCGGCTATCTGTCAGGATTCCAGCAGTTACTCCAATTAAATCATGAGCCTCGAGCCACACGCCCACAACTGGAAAGGATTTATTAAAAGTTAACATGCCAGCATTAGCCCGGGCATAGCCAATTCTGAGAGAAGTAATTCACTGTCATGATTGCTCATGATTTAATTGGAGTACTGCCGGAATCCTGACAACATGATTAAAATTTGGACACTTGGCATCTGGTTCATATTTATGACAATTGCAGTGTCCCAGAGTCATGTCATCCCCTTTTGCGACCTTCAGACAAGCAAAGTCAATTGTTCGCTTAACAACTGGGTTACTAACTTAACAGCTGCCATGATTTATTTAACCACTGCGGCAAGAAAGCTCGTAAAATGGGGCACATTCACTTAACAAATGTCTCACTTAGCATCATAAATGTTGGGCTTAATTGTGCTCGTAAGTCAAGGATATATAACACACAAAATGACAAAAAAGGCATCTCTCTCTTCCAGAGGGAGAACGGGAAAAGGAGGAAAGGGAAGATACAGTAGTTTATAACAAAGCATTTCTGCAACTCAACAGGACAGACACAGACTTCAAAGGATAATTAGGACTGCAGAAAAAACAATTAGTACCAACCTGCCTTTCACTGTATACTGCACGAGTCAAAAAGAGGGTTGTGAAAATATTTATAGACCCCTCACATCCCAGACATAAACTGTTTCAACTCCTTCCCTCAAAAGGACGCTATAGAGCACTGCACCATCAGAACAACTGGACACAAGGACAGTTTTTCCCCGAAAGCCATCACTCTGCTAAACAAATAATTCCCTCAACACTGTTCAACTATTTACAAAGTCTGCACTACTATTACTATTAACCTTCTTATCACTCCTTATCACCCATCCCCCTCCCACTTGTGACTGTCTGACTGTAACTTTGTCCCTTGTATCCTTATGATTTATATTGACTGCTACCTAGTATGATTTGATTGCTTATTGTACCCTGTGACTATTATTAAGTTTTGTACTTTATGATTCTTGACGAATGTATCTTTTCTTTTATGTATACTGAGAACATTCGCACCAAGACAAATTCCTTGTGTGTCCAATCACACCTGGCCAATAAAGAATTCTATTCTATTTATGAGAGTATAAAATTTGTTATTTGGACTTGAAGCACTAATGGAACTATAAAGAAGATACACCACTGATCTTGGAAGCTTATGACAGGTGCTATGCGAGGCCATCAAAATGAATTGTATTTGAAATGATGTCTAAATTCCTGAATCCAAGGCTTAGGAAGGACAAGCATGAAAAGCTGATAGCTCAAATATATCTTTGGAAACATCTGCTAAATAATACCCGATGTGTGAATACGTATTGGGGAATATGGATGAAAAAGCTCCATTAAGCTGAAGCTTGTGCTAGGTATTGAGAAAAATCTATATCAAGTAAAGAAATGGCACAACCTCTGGAGCAGTGTGTTATGCTTTAAAAATAATAAGTATCATACCATACAGTGACTAGCTAATGAGCCCATGAGCACAACAATAAATGGAAGGCTTTTCACAATCAATTGCTTTGACTGAAAGTTGGCCTAAGAAAATAGGGTACAATTTCAGCCAAAAGTTTTAGGTATTTCTTCTATTCCAATTTTCGGCATTTTTTGAAAATATCAGCAAATTGTAACCTTTTCTCCATTACAGGTAGTCACATAGATATAGATAAGCAGAGTTGGAAGGGACCTTGTAGGTCATCTAGTCCAACCCCCCACCCAAGCGGGAGACCCGACACCATTTCTGACAAATGGCAGTCCAGTCTCTTCTTGAAAGCCTCCAGTGATGGCGCTCCCACAACTTGTGAGGGCAAGCTGTTCCATTGGTTGATTGTTCTCACTGTCAGAAAGTTTCTCCTTATTTCCATGTTGAATCTCTCCTTGTTCAGTTTCCATCCATTATTCCTTGTCTGGCCTTTGGGTGCTTTGGAAAATCACTGGACCCCTTCCTCTCTATGGCAGCCCCTCAAATATTGGAAGACTGCTATCATGTCTCCCCTGGTCCTCCTCTTCACTCTTCACTAGTCCTTGATTTAAGCCCCCAGTTGAGCCCAAAATGTATATTGCTAAGTGGGACATTTGTTAAGTGAGTTTTGCTCCATTTTATGACCTTTCTTGCCACATTTGTTAAGCGAATCAATGCAATTGTGAAATTAATAACCCAGTTGCTAAGTGAATATGGATTCTCCTCATTGACTCTGCTTGTCAGAAGGTCACAAAAGGTGTTTGCATGACCCCAGGACACTGAACACGGGGGTGCTGCTGCAACGGTCATAAGTGTGAACAATGGCCATGAGTAACTTTTTTCAATATTGTAACTTTGAAAGTTAGTAACTGTACAGGACTATTTGTACAGTCCTTGACTTTCCTCAAAAGTCAGAGGAGAAATGAGTTCTTGCAAAAGTTTAATTAAACATAGGATCCTTCACACTATTGTCCTTTTATTGACAAGGCCACTATATTTTCCATTACAAAGAAAATCCATTGTTTTGGGTTTCTCAGAATAATAGGGAGGTTAACAAAGTTTGGGATTTCACCTTCTCAAATAATTTTTGAAAACCTGGCCAGGACATAACAAAGCATAGAACTTCTCATTAAAAGAGCCAATGGCTGTATTGATTTGACAGAAATATAGTCCTTTTTTTGCCACTAAAGCAGGAGTCTTCAACTTGACAGCTTTAAGACTTGTGGAGTTCAATTCCCAGAATTCCTCCTCCAGCCATGTTAGCTCAGGAATTATGGGAGTTGAAGTCCACAAGTCTTAAAGCTGTCAAGTTTGAAGACCCTTGCACTAAAGCATTGCTTGGCTTTCTGAATTTTAAGACTGGAATTCCAGTTCAGTAGCTGAGATGTTTGATTTCAGAACAAGCCTAAGAGACTGCTACAGCAAAGATTTTTTTCCTTCCATGGAATGCCAACCAATTTCCAAGATGTAAGGCAAACTTCCCAAAGCCAGCTTACTCATCTTTGTGAATTTTTCATGAAATATATGGCCCAGGAGGCAGAACAATGATTTTCATTCCTTGTTCTCAGTATTTCATATGGGCAGAGGTGAAGCCAGTCTATGGAATAAAATCAATAATGAGATGAATGTGTTTTGGATTCAACAACATCTGGAAGATTATGGGTTCCTCATCTCTGTACTTCCAGACAAATTAGACTTTAGTGAAATGAATCTAAAGCTATTCTATAAATACAAAATGTTCAAAGGAATGGTGGGAAAAAGAATGTGTAACAGGAAGGGGATATAACATCATTTGGAACCCTTATAAAGTAGCACACTTGTGCCATAATAATTGCACAATAAGAATTTTGCCTGGAAGCTTCAAAGTCTTCCAGTAAGTTCTTACAACAAAATGTTCCTTCAACTCTTCCAACAATAGTTTTCTGGCATGTTTTGACATATTAATAGGCTCTGCCTCCTCAGTTTGTCCCTTGGCTTCAATGCCCTGACAGGATTATGGCTCACTTGGTAGCTTTCTAGAACTCGGCTCTGATAATACAGACTTATCCATAGTTCTGCAGACAACAGCTCAAACATTTTTCAAGTAGCATGAATTCTTTGGAAGATTTTGATCTGAGGTAGCTAATGTAGTTAATTTTAGTCTCGTCAGGGATTATATATTTATTTCTGGAAGGCTGTTAAAATAGGATGTCTGATGGTATACCTTTTATTTCAGCTGGGACAGAAACATGAGAGAAATATTTCTTGAAATAGACCCGACTTCTTTGGAAGCTGAGTTGAGATTTGTGACGGGGATGCAGTCTAATAGCTGGGCATATTGTGAGCAATTTAAGTTATCCTTTCTACACTGTTGTTCTTAAGATGGAGAATAAGAGGGTGTGGATATCTATTTGATGGTGATATAAGCAATGTTATATGCTTTGATTTTTCCAAATAGTTTGCATTGACTGTGAATTGGCTAAATGGCAGTGATTTGGAGAATTTGGCATCAGGTGACATATCTGTATATTCTTGGGAGTTGAGGGAGTAGATGAACTGCAGAAATTTAAATAAATCATCTCTTGGAATTGTTTTGGAGCACAGTGGCATAAGAAATACCAATAACAATAACAGACAAAGAAAATATCACTCCTGCCAAATGGATTAGCATATGTAAAGCCAACTGCACCCACAACAAAATAGCTAGTCCTCGACTTACGACCACAGTTGACCCCAAAAGTTTTGTTGTTAAGTGAGACATTTGTTAAGTGAGTTTTGCCCCATTTTATGACCTTTCTTGCCACCGTTGTTAAGTGAATCACTGCAGTTGATAAGTTTCTTACCTGGTTGTTAAGTGAATCTGGCTTCCCCATTGTCAGAAGTTTGCAAAATATGATAGCATGACTCTGAGTCACTTCAACGGTCATAAATGTGAACCAGTTGCCAAGTATCTGAATGTTGATTGTATGATTGTGGGGATGCTGCAAAGGTAGTAACTATGAAAAGTCATAAGTTACCTTTTTCAGTACCATTGTAACTTTGAATGGTCACTACATGAACTACTCAAAATTTCCACTACCGGTTCTCCAGAACTGGTCAGAACCTGCTGAATACCACCTCTAGATCTGACTTCTTGATAACCTAGGACAGTATTTCTCAACTTGGACAACTTTAATATGTGAGGGTTCCAGTTCCCAGAATTCAAAGTTGAGAAACACTGGTCTGGGCATAGAAAGAGCCTGTTTGCCAGGTCAAACAGAACATTTATTATGCAGAGTGAAGTATTGTCAAAGTATAAAGTTATTTATTCAGACACGAATATATCATCTTAATCTTCCTTGTCTTTCGATTAGGTTTATTGATCCCCTAAAATGTTAAGAAAAAAACAGTGTAAAAGAGACTTGGCCAAGGGACACTTGTAAGAACCAAGGACGGGAATCCAGCCCTCTCTTTTTATGTACCACTTTCATAACTCCTAACCTAATAGGTTCTGCCAATTATTTGAGATGAAGAAAGGGACAAAAATAGTACCCAGATAGTGATAATGCAATATGAAACTAGGGTCAGATTCTTTTTTTAAAAAGGCAGAAAACTCTATGAATACTAATTCAAATTACTGTGAATGTCCATTAACTTATAAAGACAAGCAAATTACCCAAGAGAGATCCCATTACTCTGTTTGGCAGCTCACATTTTTCACGAAACAGGTTTTAAGATATGGCTTCCTGTGGTTTTGCTTCCCTCCTTCTTTCAGAGAGAATCCTACATGCTCCCTGACTCAACAGTTCCATTCTAATCATTTCAAAAATGACAATTATTTAAACACTGATCTCATTTAATAGACATGTACCTGTATTCACATTAGTTCAGAGAATGCATTTTAAAAACAATGGGTACCCACAAATATGCTTGTACTAAATACTATGCCTGTATTTATGCAAGCAAAAACTAAACATTAAACCTAAGTTTGTGGATACTTGATATGCAGCCCCGAAGCACTAGGTCATCTTAGTTTTCACTGATTATATGATATTGAAGTTGTACCTTGGGGGTAGGGGAATTCCTTCCACAAAATTCAAGATCAGCTATAAACAGTATTTAAATAAATATGTTTACTTTTTCTGTGTTTTTGTTCCAATTTTCCCTGTTTTTCTACTAGAGGCATATTTTTAAAGTTATTGTGCTTATGAAAATGATGTAGGTTGATCTTCTTTAATAAGCTGGTGAGTCTCACAGCTATATTTCCATAGCAAAATAAAAATGGCAAATCTATGGTAGAAAATATTCTGTGATTGTTCTGGTTTCATTTTAATCTACCCTGCAGTTTAGAAAGCTAAGAAAAAAGTAGTAATTAAAAAGTAAACTTTGACTCCTGTCACTAAATGGAAATTTCAATGTGGTTCACTTTTTTTAAAATATCTCATTCCAGTCTACAGCCCTGCAATTTTGTTATCTCTCATCAAAATACAAACAAGTTTTCGATTCTGTTTAACTTTGTGAGATCAGTCAAGATTGGCCAAGTCCTGCCTTCTTGTTAAGCAGAGGCAATGTTAAAACTGTAAAAATTCAGATGTACTGTGACTATACCAATGTATCATTGGCAATTACTCAATGCTATTCAAAAAGTAAATTATAATTTTATGGAATTAGCACATACAGGGAAACTATATAGTTCATAGTGATGTATAGACTGGAGTTCTCTCTTTTGCCTATAGAACAGGTCCAAAGCATATTACCCAACTTGGCAAAAAATGTTTGTTTTCACTCAGGAACAGAAATAATGCTATTTGTTACACGATAAAGCTATCTGGTTGCATATATTTGAATAGCTTGTACCACATAATTATATTTTCTTCCTGAAGGAAAGAATTATATTCCATTTATTATACATCATGGTCTCCATATCATCCGTTCACAAACAATAGACAAATATGTTAAACTCAGCATTTTATATTTCTCTTTCAGCCCATATTTATATTAATAAAACATGGTTTTAAACTAGTTTTTCAACCCCAGCAGTTTAAGGGAGGTGGATTTCAACTCCCAGAATTCCACAGCCACACATCTTAAGGTGTCTGAGCTTTAACAGCACTAACCTAGATGTCCTGGTTATTTCTTCAGAAACAGCCTCCAAATCCTGTCAGGGATTCAATTTTGTTGTATATATGATATACAATGACAATAAAGGCTTTGAACTTTGATTCACATGAGCCAAGAGCCACAAGCCATTTTTAAGCTACTGTTCTCCTGTGAAAAATCTAATGGGAAGGTACAGATGGATCAGAATAATGTCTTGGTTATTCCTAATCCCATCATCAATACAATCATATATAGACCCCTGACTATTGTATGACTATTATTGCTGATAAAGAGATAACAATTACAATTCCATTTGCTATACTGCTTCCTGATCTTTTACTACTCAGCTCTTATTACTACAGCCTCCTGTCAACCTTCTACTTAATAATCATCCTTTACCCATATCAGCCAATCCTACGCAACTATGAGCTATGGTTGCTTTCAACTTGTACTTTGACCAGAATCATTAAATTTATTTCATGAAATGCATCTGAACTTAAAATATAACAATGGGATTATTGCATGTTTATAAATTATATGTTTACAATTATCTCACTTGTTGAATTGGTTAATGTTAGGCATGCTTACTTGTGCTACTTTTATGCAAAGGATATCCCTTTACTTAATAGGGTTTCCTTAAGTCTGGCTGGTGTCATATTCCGGGAGTCCTCTTTACTGATGTCAGTCAGTGGGTTTACATAATTGCACAAATAGTTACTCAGCTACATTTTACATTCTCTTAACATATATTAATATTGCCAAAGAGTTTGATTTAGCAAGAAAACTACATTTTGACTGTTGATATTTTCCTTCTCTGCTTTTGGCTACATACAGTATAGCTCAACCTAATTTTATTTACCTTACCTCTAAAGCTCGTATTCAGTATATTTAACAAAATATATATCTTTACATCTGCTAGGTAAACAGATAAAATATAATAAATAGTTTAAAAACAGAATATGCAAAACTGAAACAATAAGTTCACTAAAATATTGGCATTTATTTCATAATTCCTTTGCAAACTATAAATGCATTTTGAATTTAGTTGTAAAGATCAAGAACAAAGCAAATAGCATTAAGAAAAATTTGTCTATCATCTACCCTATCATCTATCTGTTTGTCTGTATCTGTCTATTTATGAATCTATCTATGAATCTATCTATCTATCTATCTATCTATCTATCTATCTATCTATCTATCTATCTATCTATCTATCTATCTATCATCTATCTATCATCCATCAACTGTCTATCTAATCAGATCCTCTTAAATTCTATCAGAACCCATAGGAATTCTTGTTTTAATATATTGTTTCAGCCCTGTATCATTTAGTATGAATAAAAGCATACTAGAAATTGCATACTAGAAATTGCATACCAGTCATAGGATTATTTTCAGTTTCATTTTTATGTACTACTGTATAAAGTTAAACAGAAAGTTCTGCAATGGTTGATAACTTTATTAACCTCTCTTTATAATATTTATCTTTTGTTCTGTAATGGGATGGAGTTTATACTTCAAGTGAGCAAAAATAAAATAAAATAAAAATCCCCCACAGATTTTGGATGCTTAGAAATTAAAAAAAAAAAAAGTTACTTACCAGTTCAACTCTGCCAAAACCTCCAACTCCAAGAGTGTCAATGATGTTGAAGTCAGACAGCTTCAGGTTGGCGAAGAAGGCAGCTTCGGCTTCGTATCTGGATTTTTTTATGTGAAAAAATGGAAATTTCTTAGAGGTGTAGACATGAGTGCTATGTAATTCTGTTCCAAAATGAAGTACGCGTTGACTGGAAGATACCACCTTAATTTCCATCTTTGTTTTCAAAAAGTCTTTGTTTTTTTCCCATTGGTCCCAAATTCACATTCTAAATTTAGTGATTTCTCTCTCTCTTTTTTTCAGAACGAAAGAACCAAATGACCGGACAGCATATCTGTAATGCGACCATTTTGTATTATAATTCAATTGGATTTATTGACTGAATTTCACATCTTGACAGCTTCTTTTAGTTTCTGGTGAAGATTTTTTTCGTTGCTTTTTTTTTTTAGTATTTTGTGAAGATAAAAGTATTTTATATAAGTTTCTCTTCTGCACAAGCTGCCAGAATTTCTACAAATGTTTATTGAAAGTGGCAAGTTCATTAACGTCCCTGGACAAAAATCTCAGTCAGGTTTTATAAAATCAAATTCAATAAGCTGAGAAAATGGTATACGGCCCTCTGAAAGGAATTATTTCAGGCACACACTACTGTTTCTAAAAGAACATTTTCCTGTACTCTACATCTTTAAACTTGCCCTTAAATCCCGAAGTGTTCCCTTTAGACTGTAGTTCTGAATAAAAATGTACACAGTACTAGCTATGCAAGTCATCTGAAACTGACACATGCCCACATGTCAAAAATAAGCCTCCCATGGATATATCCCACAAATACGAATCTCTTAAAATAGTGTCTTGCTAGGGATTATGATATTTTTAGAAAGGCTATGAGAGTAAGCCGAGGAGGACGTTCCCTCTACTCACTGAACTTTGATGCAGGAAATATTTTGCTGAGGAGAGGGGGGAAGCGAACCACATGAACAATTTTTCAAATGTTACCTTTATTCCTCCGAACTGAGTGTTCCAAAATGCACGTAGAAAGATAATGCCTTTTCATTTATTTTGAAACTGGCTATTCGTAAGATTAGCAGGTTAACCAAGGGGCACAATGAAGTGAAAACCAATGACAATTTTTTAGTTCTTGGTCTACAGACTCTTAGCTCCATTATTCCAAAATAATGTAGATGTGTTTTTCTATCATGCTCATGGGTAGGATTATTACAAAGCGCTTTGCTTTAAAAAAAAAAGTGTTCATATTTTATTTAAAAAACAGATTATAAACACAACTCTGCTGGGTCTCTAAAGGAGGTTGCCAATTGTATGGGATGAATATAGTTTGGGAATACAGAAGATTCAAGTTCTTCTGTATTCAGCTTGAAAACTCAACACACTTATTGTGAAGATTAATTTTCCACCAAGGAAAAATAATACCCCATATAAATTATCTACCTAGGTGCTCTGGTGGTAGGGTTAGAACTTTTTGAGATAACTCTCTCCCAGTTTTAGAATAAATAAGAAGGAGACCTTAAAGAAAGAACATTTTACAATTCATGGGTAGAGAAAGAATACATACAACTGTGTGCAACTGGGGCCAATACATTTTTTTCTTCTGTTCCCCATTAAATTGGTGCCTGAGTGAGCAGGATCCTCCTTTTACCAGTCCACAATAGAAAGGGCCCTCACATATTGCATTACGGTGTGGTATGCTGGCTTGACAGTCATGGACAGAAAGACCATTACCGAGGGTGGTCAGCACAGCACAAAACATTGTGGGCTGTTCCCTGATACCACTAGATGACATCACTAGGGCTCGCTGCCTTAGAAGAGTGAGAAATATTCTCAGGGACGATTCACATCCCGGTCAGCACTTCTTCACTCTCCTTCCATCAGATAGGAGATATAGAAGCATAGCCAGCTGCACCAACAGGCTGAAGAACAGTTTCTACCCATGGGCTGACAGACTCCTGAACGGAAAATAACACAGACTTGCGGGGCCGATGCATTGTGCAACAAGGTCACATAGTGTAATAAGATTGGGACTGGGTTAGGGACTTCTGTCCCCACTGTGAGTTGTGTTGGGGGTGTGTGTGCATGAAGGGAGGCTCAGCCAATCTCATTGTACATATGCACTCTGACAATAAAGGTAATAATAATGTCCCATCTCCACTTTACAAAATGGAGCTTCACAATGAATCGAATGTATAATTTCCTAACAGCAAAGAAAGAGACATTCCATAGAGCAATATACATTGAAGTCCTTGAAAATGGGATCGTTTGATTGTGAAATGACTTAAATGTCTGTCTTTAATATATATAGGATGATATAGTGGCCTACAGAAGACAGATGCCTTCCAGGGAGGCATAAGAGTCGAAGAAGTCTATTTTAGATGTCCCTTAGGGGTCAGGTTTCTGCTACTTCTTGTAGGTTAGCTTGTTTTAGAATCTTCTGGTGTGCAAATGGGTTGAGAGAGGTTCATTGTTCTGTGCTGTTAAATCTGAGAAAGAGGCTCAAGGTTTTGGTAATCAGAATGCTGATCAGCAAAGTTGACCTTTTTAGAAAATATTGAGATCTGATCTCTAGGAAAGTAATGCTGTTTTACTTCTTCCTTTGTTTGGTCTAGAAAATTCCAAGAGTGACATCATAGTAAACTGGATTTAATGTAGTATTCAATTCTCCTGCAATGGGCTTAGTAAGGATCTCAAGAGACACATTTAGCTACAACCTCACAAAGGTCTTCTGGGGAAAAAAAACATAGAGAGCAAATTACAGTGAGTTTTCTGGCTCCAAGTCCCCTAAACAGCCACAATTAAATTAAATAACTAAAAGGCTAAGTAAAGGGGGGGGGGGGAGAAGAAGTAAAGGAAACAAACAAACAAAAAACAAAAAGACCCATGTTTCAACCAAGTATAGAGAATAGTAGAGAAGACCTTGGAGAAACTATGGAGAACTGTTAGCAAAACATGATTTCAGAACAGAAGAAAAGAAAGAAAAAGAAACCCCTACAACTATTAATTCTCTAAAATTATTTCTAGGCTTTCAAGATTCTGTTACTACAACCTATATCAATAAAATATGGTTCCATTATGACTTGTGGAATCTGTTTCCTGACCTGATCAACATTGAAAAACTAAATCCCAAGGGAATCTTGATCATATGATTGATTGGCATAACCCATGAGTATGTACATACTCTGGTTCCAGTGAGTGGGATCTTTATTGGAAAGGTGTGAAAGTGATCACCATCACAGCCTCGGTCTTTTGTGTCTGGAACTGCAATACGAAAGGGTTGCTTCTTCATTCCTCTCCCGCCCCCCCTTCCTGGTAGGACCGGAGGGGAAAAGTCCTACAAGGTGTGATGGTTGCCACTCATGCTGCTCCTATTCTCCTAAACTTTATGAGCCCACAGCAGTGTCAAAATGGAACTATCCGGTCACAATTTGGAAGCTCCGGTTCCCATTGTCTGCTATGCAAGCAAGAAAAGTAGAAACTGTATAATTTAAACCCTGTGGGGATAGAGGAGAGAATTTGTGGAAAATGGACCACAAAAAGAAACAAAGCAAGGGATTACAACAAGGGCACTGCTTTTAAAAGCTCAGGTAAAACAAACAAAACAAACAATTCAGTCCAGTTCTGGGTTTTCTTCTGCAGCCTTTCAATAACCTTACATTCGTGGCCATTCTGTTGCATCACATTTTGGAAGCTAATCAGAGTTGAGCCTGTCCTAGTTCATACAATAACCTTGTTTCACATTGCTGCTTATTGATCATTTTGTTCTTGTCATGATATGCATCTTAAACGTGTAGACAACTAAACAGCTATCAAATGGAATATCAATTCACAAATCTCTTTATACCTGAATTATAAAGAACACAGGGCTATATAAAGAATTATAAAGAACACAGGCTTTATACCTGAATTATAAAGAACACAGGGCTATATAAAGAATTATTATGAACACAAGCTTGAAACATAATCAAGAGGGGTGATATGCCTCATTATTTTTATCAATGGCCGTTACTCTACAAGACAGCAATGATATTTAAAATAATAAGATAGAAAAAATTACTGAAAACAACAGAAGGAAATTTAAGAGTGAGGGTTTAACTTAGGAAACAAATAAATGGAGATGGGGGAAATTCTTTAGGGAAATTGAAATAAAAATAAATTAATAACCAGTAACATGTGCTGAAAGCGAGTCAGATAGATGACATGGCTCCAAAAGTGGTCAACATTTTCATAATATCACAGACTAGGAAAGTATGATCATCAAATTCTGAAGACGACATAATACAATTTCAGGTTTCAAAAGGGTCTTGACAGTATGGAATAATGGGTTTTCCCAATGAAATGCAGTTCAGTGGTGAGAAATATAGGATTCTGCATTGGTAATAAAAATAAACAGGTGTATAATAGGAAGTACCTGGCTTGGCAGTAGGATTAAGAGAAATTAAGTGTGTTCCACCAGTGTGCTACAGTCGCAAAAACTTATGCAATCTTGACTGCATCAAGAGACATACAGTGTTGAAATCATTAGAAGTTATACTTCTACCCTAAGCTGTACTGTCAAACAGTATCTGGAATACTGTGTCCAGTTCTGATCACCACATTATAAGGAAACTAAGAAGGGCGAAGAACAGCAACAAAAATGATGAAAGGCTAAGTACATAAATCTTCTGAGCGATTGTGCATCTGTGTATCTGTAGCCTAAAGAACAGAAAGCTAAGACTGCAACCCGACCAAGAATAAAACGATAATTAATGAGTGGAAGTTACAAAGGGGGATCCAAACTCAAATTTATGACTGTGAGACCTACTAAAGCAGTGAAACAGCCTGCCTCATGGAGTTGAGAGTACTTTAGCCCTGGAGGTTTTCAACCAATCAATGGACTCCCGTTTGTTTGAGATGGTCAGGAATTCCTGCCCTCGACATGAAGTTGGAGTAGAATAGAAGTAAAGTAGAATAGAATAGAATAACAGAGTTGGAAGAGACCTTGGAGGTCTTTTAGTCCAACCCTCTGCTTAGGCAGGAAACCCTTCACCACTTCAGACAAATGGTTATCCAATCTCGTCTTAAAAATGTCCAGTGTTGGAGCATTTACAACTTCTGGAGGCAAGTTGTTCCACTGATTAATTGTTCTAACTCTCAGGAAATTTCTCCTTAATACTAAGTTGCTCCTCTTCTTAATTAGTTTCCATCCATTGCTTCTTGTCCTGCCCTCAGGTGCTTTGGAAAATAGCTTGACTCCCTCTTCTTTGTGGCAGCCCCTCAGATATTGGAACACTGCTCTCATGTCACCCCTAGTCCTTCTTTTCATCAGACTAGACATACCCATTTCAACAACCATTTTTATATGAAGAAGAACCATTCTTTATACGAAGAAGACCTCCAAAGAACCATTCAATCAGTGGTGGGATTCAATTTTTTTTTACTACCGGTTCTGTGGGTGTAGCTTGGTGGGCGTGGCAGGGGAAGGACACTGCAGAATTTCCAGTCAGAGGTGGTATTTGCCAGTTCTCTGAACTACTCAAAATTTCCACTACCGGTTCTCCAGAACTGGTCCGAACCTGCTGAATACCACCTCTGCATTCAATCCTAAAATTCTATAACTTGCAATTTCTATGTCTTTAGAATAGTTTCTATCTCAAAGGAAGAAATTGTTTTGGTTTATCCTGCTTGGTCAAATCCCAGCTCAAGCACTGTATTCTAAACAACCACAGTTTTTAAAAAAATCAAACAAGATCGAACAGGTCCAGAAAAAGACAAGGATCACCAGGGGATTAGAAACTAAACTCTACAAAGAGACAGCAGAGGCACTGAGAATGTTTAGCCTTAAGAAGGCTGAGATATAGATGACATTTTCAAATATCTGAAAACACATCACATTATCTTCAGGGGAGGTTTAGTTACATAAAGACAAATTCTGATTGCATATTGAGGGGAAAAAAACCCCTCCTAATATCAAGATTAGTTCTCAGTTACCCAGAGAAGTGGTGGTTTCCACATCCAGCTGCATGAATTCACAGATTCATGCATCTGTTGTGGCTGTTTTGATTTTTTGTTCTTGCACTGAAAAGAGGGCTGGACTAGATAACCTAAAGGACCAGTATCAGTTATATGGCTTTGATGATTATGATTCCACTTGTTATTCCTTACCATCCATGATACTGTGTTATTTCTAACTAGTGTCACAACTGTCACATTTATTTCCTATAATTACTAATCTGGTTTTGAGCTCTGTCATAGCCAATATTAGCTATCCCATCTCTATATTCTTTCTCCGACAGCCTTATCTTCAGGCTATTAATAGAAAAGGCCACAGGCTTAGTATTTGAGTGCAGAACTTTTTGTGTGCTCACACCCCCTCCACTCAAAGCAGGGGTGGGATGTTAACGGTTTTGCCTGGTTCTAAAGAACCAGTAGCTCTGAAGAGCAGCAGACACCGAACCAGTTCAGTGTCTGATGCTGTTTTGGCCCACCCCCCGGCCTGGGCTCTTACCTGTCCTTTATTTCCTGCTTTTTCAACCTCAGCTGCTTTGCGCGGCACAGCTAAGGTTGAAAAAGCAGGAAAAAAAGAGGTTTTTCAAACGCTGTGCACTCGCACGCAGTGCTTTTCAGCTGTCCGGGCGGCACAGCTTAAGCTTTTTTACATGCGTGCACCTGGACTAGGATAAAAATTAAACGAGAAATTATAGTGTTTGATTTTATAAATCTTCCCCTCCATGATATTATAAATTCTAATTTTATGGAATTGTTTGTATGAGGGATTGTGTAGATAATGTTGCATCATGCGAGGGGAAAAAAAGCATAGATTTGGATTTTTCACATTGTAGCCTGCCTGCTCGTTTGTCGTCCTTTTAGGGTCCAAAGCCAAAGCATAATTAAATAAGGATCCAAATCTTCCACTATTATAATGGCATCTTGTTAGAAAGGCTTTATCGATAAATACCTTGCTATGCATCACATTGGACATAAACAGCCACCGTTTCAAAAAAAAAAAAAAGTGAAAATCTTAGAAGTTCATGTGGTCACAAAATACGTTGACTAGGTTGGCTATCCATGCCTAGAAGGGGCTGTATTTTGTTCACACCCCATGAACAATTCCAGTTGTGAAAAGTAGTAGCAAATTAGTAGGAAGTTAAAAAAAAGAGAGACTTTGAATGCTATCTGAATAATTCTCCAATCAAAAAGCTGAATGAACAGAAAGAACACCTGAAAAATAATATCTTTCCACTCATAAAGCCTCTCCAGAAGAGAAAATATTCTGTCAATGGACTGATACTACCTAGCTATAAGCCAATTACTCTCTCTCCCTCCCTCCCTCTCTCCCTGCATGTGTGTGTGTGTGTGTGTGTGTGTGTGTGTGTGTGAGAGAGAGAGAGAGAGAGAGAGAGAGAAAGAGAGAAACATATAGAATAGATGGATTATAAAAAGGATAGGGAGGGAGGGGGGAGGAGGGAGGAAGGGAGAAAGAGAGAGAGAGAGAGATGTATCCTGATACTGAGATTGAATGGAGGTTATCATTTGATGTTAATAAAATGAGGCATTCAAAGTTGGAGGAAGGAAAGACTGGCAAAACAAAAAAGAAATGTTGACAGCTATTGAGCTGGATCACATTTGTTAGATATGTTAACAAACACAATGTCAGTTGGAACTGGGTATCATCAAAGTTGAATCAATGAATAATTAAATTCTTTTTATTTATTTATTTTATCCTACCTTTATTATGTTTTAATAAATAACTCAAAGTGGCAAACATACGTAACACTCCTTCTTCCTCCTATTTTCTCCACAAAAGCAATTCTGTGATGTGCGTTGGGATGACAGACAGTAACTGGCCCGAAGTCACCCAGCTGGTTTTCATGCCTAAGTCAGAACTAGAACTCCTGGCTTTTAGCCTGATGCCTTAAACCAGAGGTCTCCAAACCTGGCAACATTAAGGTTTGTGGACTTCAACTCCCAGAATTCTTCAGCCAGAAGCTGGCTGGAGAATTCTGGGAGTTGAAGTCCATAAGTCTTAACGTTGCCAAGTTTGGAGACCCCTGGTTTGGAGACCTCTGCCTCAAACCACTAGACCAAAGGCTAATTAATTGATGTTTAAAAAATTATTTTGGCTACAGACAACTTTGAAAATGACACTTCTTTTTCTTGTGCCATATCCATCATTGGACATTGGTGATCTTGTTGGTGATCCTATTTTTATCAACAGCCAGCATCCTTAAATAGAGTTTAATATTATTGATTCTGTATAATCTGCCAGTCAAAGCCTCTAAAGATTCTGTGATTTGAAGCAATGATACTGTTAAGGAAGAAAAGGCGGGTTAGGAAACGGGGAAGAGAAATTAAAAACTTTAAGCTACTGTTTTCAAATATTAAAAATGTGACACTAGCATGAGACTAAAACATATCATATCATCAGCCATGCCAAGGTAAATCCCAAAGGGCAAAAACATGAAATAATCAGTATCTATTAGAATAAACGGAAATTATGTTATGGCTAATAATTTCTATTTATTTCAATAGATCTTCTAAGCATGGCTAATTTGGATCCAACCAATGAATATTTACTAAGGCTTTCAACTACATACAAGAAGCTGATCTGAAAGCTGTAATGGCCCCTATCTTAATTTTGTCCTTAGAAGTCTATATTACCAGTGAGATTTATGGATCATTATGGCCTTCCTAAATATCTGTCTGTAAGATGATGACAGAAAATGTAAGGAAGCCCAAATAATTCACTTTTCAGAGTTCCTTCTACATCCTCCATTTTTCCATAAATACTTTTGACTGAAATTAAATATATTTCTGTGTCATTCTGTAGTCTTCTAGAAAGCTACACTAAAGCTGTCATAATAACATCAGAAAAGGAATGGCATCTAATAATGTGTGTTAAACTTCAGGAGCTTCTTTGCGATTTCATTTATTGGTGATTGCTTGCATATGTGTGTGTGTGTGTGTGTGTGTGTGTGTGTATGGTTGTATAATATCATCCAAATCCATTTAATGAATTGAACTAATTAAAATATTTTACTAAATGAAAAACCAAGGCTGTCACATGAAAACTATAATCTTTTTTTTTCTAAGTTGGAGCACTTAATTGGACAACTGTATTCTTAAAACTTGTTCTGACCAAGGCTTCCTGAGACTGTAATTAAGCACACAATTAGTTAAAACAACTCTTGTTTTATTTCAACACTGGGAAT
The DNA here is from genome assembly GCF_049901715.1 of Pseudonaja textilis. Lineage (NCBI taxonomy): Eukaryota > Metazoa > Chordata > Lepidosauria > Squamata > Elapidae > Pseudonaja > Pseudonaja textilis. The sequence goes on from NC_141993.1 coordinate 22,228,363, forward strand.
TATGTTCATTCCCAGCCCATAATGAGTCCCAAACAGTCCCTTCGAGATAAGCACTCACCTTTCTTTCCTTTGAATTGCTGCCAACAGCTAGAGTGCCAAATGAATTATAAAAAACAAGTGAAGTACAAAGTCCACACACAGCTTCAAGAATTAATCCGAACAGAACAAACGATTTTGCTTCCTGCAAAGGTTTCATCACCTTTGCCTGTCCTTTATACCAGTGGTGGGATTCAAAACATTTTACTACTGGTTCATAGCTTAGTGGGCGTGGCAGGGGAAGGATACTGTAAAATCTCCAGTCAGAGGTGGTATTTGCCGGTTCTCCAAACTATTTGAAATTTCCACTACCAGTTCTCCAGAAGGAAGAATATCACCTCTGCTTTATACCTTTTGGGAGAGGCAATCACCTCCAAGCCTTACTTCCCAGTCACCCCTTTTGTCTCAGCTGCTCTTGCCTTCTAGCAGCTCTGCGCACATGGGCACTGGGAACAGGCTCCCCTTGTTCCTCGGCCTCGCTGCTGCCAGACTCTGGAGGCTCTGGAGTCAGCACCCTACTCCCAGATGGTCCTGGCCCCATCTCTGCATTGAATGCAGGACCCTCGTCTGAGTCCTCTTCAGACTCCCTGACTGTCTGATCTTCCCCATTGTCCAAGTCCACTGCTGTCTGCACAGGCTGCCGGTGAACTACAACAAAACTTTCCTATCCTTTTATCAAGTCTCACAGGCACATCACTGTGTGGTGCTTTGTTAATTAGAGGCCATGAAGTTAAAAATCTGATCATCTAAGCATGTAAATACTTGATGGGTCCCTTGTCTCTAAGCTAGAGACTGAAAAATGGCATTGCTTGTATAACTGGATGTTTACCACAGCAACAGGAATGCTCTGCTGAATAACTTAATTGTTCCTTTTTTGTCTTCTTTAAGAAAAGGTAAAATATTGAAGACAAAAAAATATCACATACAATCTGCCGGTGAGACATAACCTAACAGCCTGCTACATGTTTATGTGTACTGCTTTTCATGTTAATCATTATATATTGATTGAAATGGCATTGGGGAACAAATTATATTGGATTGCTTAGAATGCTTCCTTTGGAGAAACATTCATACTATTCCAGGTTCAAAAAAATTCCTTTTAAAATCAGGTGGAACAACTTTGCTAATAAACATACAGAATTCATAGAAGATGGACTAGAGCAGTCTAATCTGGGAATAGAGAATTCGCTATTACACAAGTTTAAAATTCATGTTGGCTACATTTAAATTGTAATTATATCTGATGAAGATTCAGATTTTATTTTCCAACAAATGGCAATAGCACTTAGACTTATATACTGCGTTACGGGTTCTCATTTTACCCACCTTGGAAGAATGGAAGGCTGAGTCAACCTTGAGCCTGGTGAGATTTGATCTGCCAAATTGCAGGAGCTGGCAGTCAGCAGAAGTAGCCTGTAGTACTGCACTCTAACCGCTGCACCATCGTAGCTCATATAAATATAATTTTTCCTATACCACCTTTGATTGTAAACTATCAAAAATGTTAATGTTGTATACTTATCCAGAAAAAGGGCCGCCCCAAAAGTATGATAATCATTTTTACAAATAACTCAAAATGGCAAACATATCCAATACACTTCCTCTTTTTTCTCTCCACAGCAACAACTTTGTGAGGTGAGTTGGGTGGAGAGAGAATGACTAGCCCAAGGTTCATGATAAGGGTACCCTTTCATGGATAAGGCATGACTAGAAATCTCCTGCTTGCTAGCATAAATCACATTATTGTATTCCTTCCCCTTGATTATCCAATTTATCATAGAACTCAACACTATTTATTTATTTGAATGTATAAGCCACACAATTCCAATATATTTCCTGACATTGAAAATATAGATTTTCTTGGATTTGATATGGCCTGTTGCTTTAAACCCATGTTTCCCAAATGTGGGTAAATTATCCAAAATTGGCTAAAAGTGTTTTTTCTTTAGGCATACAAACCCATTACAACCCAATCACAACATGGATATTTAAACTGACTTCAAAGCATTTCACCTACATTGGGTAAAAAAGAAGTTTCTGATAAGTGGTTTTGGGTAAGGAGAAAAAAAAACCAGTTTGGGAAGCACTGACACTAAACTGCATTGTTACATTTGTGTTTTTCTATTTCTCTAATGAGATGCTTTATCCATTTCATATAAATGGATCTTTAAAAGCAATAATTTCCATTCAGGAATAATTAGTTCTGAAGGCCACATAAGTATGGAAAATGCTTATTGTCACCTAAGATGTTCCTTCTCTGCTTTCCTACCCAATAACCAAGGAAGGAACATAGTTATTTTTTTAAAACCAAACCAAACCAAACCTCATAGTTATAGTCTAATGATGCAGAGAAGCCATTTTCTTGAGAATGTGAAATAATGCTGAGGATAAGCACCGTCTAGTTTCGTGGGCAAAAGGCATTATGGTTAGAAAAACTAACTTCCTCTGTTGATAGAAAAAGTATCTGCAAGAAGTCTTTCTCCCCTCTAGATAGAGAATGCAACTTCATTTATTGCCAATTATCTAAGGGCTATTTCACTGAAAGAAAATACAGCGGCTGTGAACCAAGAATTAATGGAAGATCGCAACCACTGCATCCTGGGGGAAATGGTATTAATACTCAGGGAAAAGAAACCAGTGCTATTCTTTGACCAGTGAAGGATCAGTTTTAGAAAGTGTTCTTTGCAACTTTGAAACATAAAAAAGTTAAAAGCATGATGAGGATCTATGTACTAGAAAATCTGCCAAATCAAATACTATAGCACTACTAAGAACCATCACTAACAAGGAAACTCAGCCTGATCCAACTGCATAGAGCCCTTTTAAACTTCAACCTGTTACATCTTCCCTTCTTTTTTCTTTCTTTCCAAGCTTGCAAGACTAGGATAAAGCCTGTCTCCCATTTATATTGATTCACACTGCAGAGAAGCTGCCTTAGAAGCAGGATTTTAAAAATTTAAAAAGAATGTTTCTAAATTAGTATGGGTTTGTTTAAAACCACTAGGAGGTTTGCTTGCAAGCAGAGCAATTAGTATTGAAGGATAAATTATGGGTAATGCAGCCCGTTTAATTTCTTCTTAAGTAGCTTATTGGCAGGACAGGGCTTTGTTTTCCTTTTAAAGTTCAGAACGCAAGGGGCAAAAAAACATTCCATATTTTTTAATCCATTTAAAATTAAATATCTCCTGTTGTTGTGTAAAGACTGGTGTTCTTAATTCACATATAAGGTAATAGCATAAGATAAATGAGGGCCAGTAATAACTGATATGAAATAGAACATAGTTGCTAGTATTGTGAGATAATGCTTTTGAAATACATTTGAATGTTTTTTTTTTAGAAAGCTGCCCTTGAAACAAGCATCCTGGGTACCGTATATTACTAAACTTCCACTTGGGGGCAACCGTGTTCTAGATTTTTAGAAAGAAAATACAAGCCTTCCTGCAAATTCAATCCAACTGATATATTTTCATTTTAAGGATAATAATAACATGTAAATAATTCAACCAATTTTAAAAAGTAGAATTTTTCAGAAAATACTGCATTCCACATGTTTGTGCTTCAGTAATAATTGTTAAAATACCCTTTTAAACATAGATAGAGACCAGATTCTATTGTTTCCAAGTTTTGCATCTTCACTCAGTATGTGCTTGCCAAAATATTGATTTGTATATTTTATCTAAACAAACAATGCAATGGTAAAACTCTAAAAAAAATGTAAAAAGTGAATGCAGGAACAACAGCAAAATCTACATAGAAGAAGTTTAAAAATATTTGGGGAACATGTACCGTATTGATTTCAGTTAAGAGAAGATTTTAGTTATGCTATATGTTGTAACATGCTTTTCTTTTAAAAGGATATAAGCTACATTTATAATTGCACCTTGTGTGGGAAATATGTCACTGCTTTTCATGAAGCACATTGAAATATTTCTGGTATTTGTGAAGAAAAGGTAAATATTTTTTGACATTTCCATTATCTTTGATGTTGGAGGGGACTTAACCAAAGACAAGATATAGTTTGGAATAACTTTTAATCTTGTTTTTCATTTGAGGCTGAAATTCTTTTCTATATTCTTTCTTTGAATGCTTGTCCCAAAGATGCTTTTTCAAGAGGCCATTGGACTTTTTTTTTTTTCTCTGAAGACTTTTCGCTTCTCATCCAAGAAGCTTCTTCAGCTCTCTTCAACCTCTTGAAAAAGCACCTTTGAATGCAATGTTTCTCAACCTTGGCAACTTTAAGATGTTTGGACTTCAATTCTCAGAATTCCCTGTTTGAAAATTTTGGGAGTTGAAATCCAGATATTTTCAGCTTGCCCACATTGACAAATTAAATTGCATTAAATGGATACAGTGATAATTGATACTTCCACAGCACTCTTAATGGTTTCTGTGTCTCCTAATACTAGAAATAGTTGCTCGAAATTAATTTCCATATTTACAAGGATTAGCTGGTACAGACGCTTGAAAAGTTTGCAAAAACAAACAGCTGCTCTTTCTTTAGTGGTAGTGAAATCTGTAACATTGTCTTCTTCACACAACAGATCAAATTTTGAAAATGACACTGTGAAATAGTATTTGTGGCAAAAGATAAAAGCAGCATTGCACTTCAAGTTCTCCAATGTAGATAACCACTATGATACTGCTGTTTACTGCCTATTACCTGGGTCCAGAATATAACCCTATTATAATATTCATATAGACCAGTGTTTTCCTACCTTGTCAAATTCCAGGTAAGAGGATTTCCAAAATTAACCTGCCCATATGATTGTTCCTGGGAATTCTGGAAATTGAAGTCTCTGTTGCGATATCTATTTATTTACCTAAAACTTTTGGAGGGCTGCCCAATTTTACCTAAGTGATTTTGAATAGCTCACAGACAATTCAACAGAACCTAAGATAAAGAAGAGAGAACCACTGTATATAAACTAATAATGATAATAGGTTACCGAATTAGTGGGGTGTGTGTCACCCAGAATAACCCTAGCCACAAATCAATCCTCCATGACATTTAATGTCTGCATGGACCCATAGATATGCAAAAAACTAGTAAGCAACTATGGCTGAGAACAGACTTGGAATCAGCAAAATGTTATGTCAGCCCCTGCCCCCCCCATCCATCTTGAATCAGATTTGGGGCTGCCATAAGAGAGGATGGGTAATTGTGGGAATGCAAGTACAGTGAGAAAGAGAGGTTAGCCACAGCAACATTCTCCAGAGCCCAAGGCCGAGTCGCTGGAGTTTGGAGGAGAATGACTGGACTTGGTGGGAATTCAGAATGGAGGTGGATTGGAGAGTGTGACTTGGGTATCATCAGAAACGGAGTTGGGTGTGAGTTTAATATAGCAGGGGAAAACGTGGGAATTCAGATTTGAGTTTTGCCAATATGACTTCTCTAATAAATTCTTACTCGGATGAACTTTGTCTCTGAATGCTGAATTGAAATGGAGAGCTTGGTTGGAATGCTGACATGTTAATCTTTCCAACTTCAATAGATGTTAGTTTTGCTCCATAGATCATAATCCTAAGGAAGTTTAGAGATAAAAAGCATCCCCGCCTCTGTTTTTCCAATACCAACCATAACTATTTTTTTTCTAGATAATTGGTAATCGTAAAAGACAGGTGCACTATAGCAGTAGAATCATGCTTAGACTTATATACCACCTCATGGTGCTTTACAGACAAGTAGTTTCCAGAGTCAGCATATTGCCTCCAGCAATCTGGGTCCTCATTTGACTGACCTTGGAAAGATGGAAGGCTGAGTCAACTTTGACCTGGTCGGGATCGAACTGCTGACAGTTGGCAGAATTAGCCTGCAATACTGTATTCTAACCATTGCATCATCATGGCAAAGTTTGTCACTCCTGGTTTACCATGAATAAGTATAGTAGGTTAGTAATTCTGTGCTAATAATTTGAAAATCCTCTTAACAAAAGAGAAAAACATCAAATAACTAACAAGTAAAATAGTCTTACCAACTATTACATACCACTATAACAGGAAGGGTCATTTAAAATAATAATCTCAACCCATAATAAGATGCAATTCTTTTAGTCAACACTGTGAAATGCAAAATATTCCACATTAGGCTTAATTTTGCTTTCTGTCTTGTAAGTTATAAAGCTTTGACTACCCCCAAAGATTATGCAATTGTACCTCGTAACAAAATCATGTAACAAATGATGAATAATACAAACGTTATTTCAAGATACAATTTCATTGCCCAGGAACTTTGCTAAGAAAATCTATCTCCCTTACTGTCTGTTAGACATCTGCTTCTAAAGGGGAAAAAAACAAAGAAAAATGCTCCGTGACAGTTTTTACACTTTGATTAAATTGAAAACAGTTTTTATATATATATATATATATATATATATATATATATATATATATATATATATATATATATATATATATATATATGTAGATCTTTGGTTGTTCGGGTTTTCTCCCGTAAGATTTGAAGTATCTAGGCAACGTTTCGATGAAGTCTCATTCATCATCTTCAGGCTTCTGTCTCCAGCTCTGTGCTTCTCAGAGTAATGGAGATTGCAGCTGCTTCCTCCTTTTAACTGCCAGTGGGGGTGGAACTTGATTGGGTGGGGGCTTGGCTGTGTTCTGATTGGGTGGAGGTGTGTTCTCATTGGTAGGGGGTTTGGCTGTGTTCTGATTGGTTGGGGGGTTAGCCGTGTTCTGATTGGTTGGAGGCGTGTTCTGTTCAGGAGGGGGCTTGGTTCCAAACCCGCCCTCATGAACGAGTACCTAACAGACGAGTACCTAACATGAAGAATGACACCAGACCCACACTCACTCTGAGAAGCACAGAGCCGAAGACAGAAGCCTGAAGATGATGAATGAGACTTCATCGAAACGTTGCCTAGATACTTCGATCCTTACGCGGGAAAAAACCCAAACAACCAAAGATCCACATACAAATACCCGCGAGAACCTCAGAAAATATATATATATATATGGCATTCAGCTTTGTTCGGGTATTTTCCCACGTCATTGTAGTTGTGATTTTAAAGTTGTAGCAACGTTTCGGCAGAATCTCTTCTGCCATCATCAGCCAGAAGCCTAATAATGCAGAACAATGTCAAATGAATTGAAAACAAATAGAATGTGAGACCGAGAAAAACAAGTAATAATTGGAAAAGAGCTACTGTATAGTTTCATTTGTCAGAATAGGTTAAAGAACATGCAGGACATTAATACTAAGGCAGACTAATGCATGAGTAAATCAAAGTTCAAGACCAAAGTAGTTACATTCAGCACTGCCCCCCAAATTATCTTGCAAGATGCAAGGTTATCTTGCAAGCTATAAAACGTGAATTTTCAATTTATAATTAAAATAAATATTAGGGGAAAAGTTGCACAACAGAATTCTAGCAACTCTTAGGCTGCTATTTAGGGTAGTACAGAGGCTCTTAATTTCTTTTAAACTGGAACAGCCTTTAACATCAATTTATATCATTTTTTCTATTTCCAAGTATCCTAAATATCCATCCAATGTTTAAGACAGTGTCTGAATTTAAGAGCACAGATTATTAACAAACACAGCCTGTGACATTAGCCCTTGCCACTTTTGCCGTTTTTCTCCCGATGTTGTAATTTTAAGTTCAGGTAAACACACAACTGAAAATATTAGTCCCTTCATTGTTTCTGACAGGTATATAATCCATGGAATACTGAGATTATTTATATCCTTGAAGAACTGTCTTCTTGCCTTTATTCTCTTGTTGTCAGATGAATTCAAGTTTCCATGGAAACTGAGATGAATTAGGGAATTTGTGAAATCCAAATGAACAGGACCAACTCGACAATCTTATGTTTCATAAAACATTAAAATGAAAATAAACAACACAGTGGCAAATTTGAGCAGGAGATAAACCCCCAAACCAGTTATTTATTGAAGAGGTTGAGTAATGTTAGTGCAGTGCTAGTACCCACTTTTTAAAAATGAAACGCTCGATTAATGCAGTCATACATGAGCCTGATACGTCACTACATCTTACAAATATTCCTACCATTGATTGTAGCTGAAGGCTGTGACATTTGCATCAGATTCGCAACACCTTGATTAGGGCTTGATTATACCTGTACAATTCTTGGTTAATCTGTCATAAATCCATATTTCTCCACAGGAAGAGTCAAGCAACACTGTGGGTTTAATATTATACTTTTTTTCTGTTCATGCAAGAAAACAGAAACTCCTCAAGAACGAGAAACGATGGTTCAGGCTACCAGATTTATTTATTTTAAGGTTGGCTGAGTCAAAGCCTTTTTTATTCCAATTTATGTTTTATTCCAAATACTTTTCCTAGTCTTTAGGATACAGCCCTCTGACTCTTTAAGTGCCAGCTTCTGTTTCCGTTTCGGATGTCACTGTTTTCAATGCTAGCACCTGGCCTTGTCTGAACTGCATTTTCTAAGATTGGCTTGGCTGACTTTTTGGGGTTTTGCCAGTAGTGATGACAAGCCTACTGTTATGACGTCTTGTATATCAGTAAACAAACTTATATCAACTGCTTTGCCGAATCAAATGAACTACCAAGAGGAATAAAAAGGGAAAGAAAAGGGAGGGGAAAAAAAGAGTTTGGACACCAAACTACACACACACACACACACACAAAAGCAATCAGACAAACATTTCTTCAGCAGTTGTTTGGTAGTAATACATATGCAGATTTCAAAGCAAATATTGACTATTCGTATTCACTATCCATCAAAGTAAGCATATTAATAATCATTTGGTGCAGGCTAATTTATACACAATAGCTTTTTGGCAGCTGTGCAAGCACACTCTACACACACAGAGCAAAATTTTTGAGAAAACATTTCTTGTAATGCATGATTAATAGGACTGGGTAATGCCATGGATCTGATCCCTAAAATGTGTTTTAGAAATGCAAAAAGCATCCATGCAATCCTGGAAAAAGACCCAGCTGCTTTAAAGAGTCATAGTATCCACAACCATTGTGTGGATCTTCATTTGCCATATTGCTTAATCTGCACCATTAAGTAGACACACACAAACACACACACACACACACATATAAAATCTGTGTATTGCACTTCAGTGTAGAGCTGCTAACATGCAATCAATCTGAAAATTTTAACCTCCACAAATACAGATGAAGAATACGATCTTGAAGGTAATCGCTACTCTAGGGGTATTACTGGCATTAATAGAGCTCCTTTAAGTAAGAAATAAGCTATTGAAGACTCATTTGGATGTCTTTAGGGGAACAGATGTAAACATAATTGAGCTATTTTTATATTTGGCCTCATTTAATCTCATATGCAAATGAGTTACTTTGGCTGAACCAATAAGCTCCCATTGCTGGCAAGAGCTTTTTTTTTTTCCACAAAAATTTGACAGTTTTGGTTTTTGGTTTTAAAATGCTCTCAGCATTTAAAAAGAAATTAAATGTGACTTTGTGAATTAATTAACTTTTGAATACACACAATACAACAATTTAGTAAATAGACGCACTTCAAAATCATTGCAACTATTCACAGTAGCAAGAACTAGTACAATGCAAAACCTTCACAAGAGCTACATCATACCAGTGCAAGGGAGCTCCCCCAAAACAAATGATTCAATTTATTAAAGCAGTTACATCTTCTTCCTGGCTTCTACTGCTGCTGCTTTGGAAGCTAATCCTGGTGCTCTGCACATACTTACATAGATACACAGATATGTATTTATCTAGCGCAAGCATGAAAAAAGTGTGCAGCTGTTTTCATGTTTGAAGATTTGTACTCTGGTTTTGTTCCAGGCCATTGCAAAGCACCAGCGTAGAAAGGGAAATGCATGCATGACGATGCCACAATGCATGTATTGGTGTTAGATGTAGAGATGCAAGTATATAATTATCATATTCATATTGTCATTTTGCATCATGATTCCTCTGCTTAGACTCCATATCAGTGTGGACCCAATAGTTTTAATGTAGTATAGATCAATGGGTTTGACAAAATAGATAAGAGATGATGAATGCCATACACAGGGTTCGGTCCTATGCCCTGTACTGTTGAATATATTTATAAATGTTATTTATTTATCTTGTCATGTTTATGTTTATATTACAGGTGAAGACCCTTTGAGAGCTGTATGCAAGGTAACTTCATTTTAATGTATGCCAATTAGTGTATACTCAAAAGTGACAATGAAGTATTCTATTCTATATTCTATTCTGTTTGTAAATAACTTGATGAAGGGGTAGAAAACATCACTATGAGATCTGTGAATGATACAGAGATGGGGAGGAATAGTAAATACTATATGTAGGGCAAGAGGAAAAAATAGACAAAAACCACAGAACATATGTGGTTCTGGAAAACAAATCAAATGTATGAGTATAGAATGTGGGTTATGGAACAGTGGGCTTAAATTGCAAGGATACTGATTTTCTGGGGAGTTTGGGAAATCATTCCTAAAGATAAGAATTGTTCAAGCATGGATGAGACTTCCTTAGGAAGTGGTAGGCTCTTTTTCATTGGAGACATGTAAAAAAAGAAGCTGGATACCAAACCATATGGGATGCCGCGAGTTGGAAAAAGTGACATCTAAATTTTATTTCCAATTATTACTGTGAATACCTCCATATGTGGATCTGTGGCTTGATTTAATAAAATAGCAATAACACTTAGACTTATATACCGCTTCATAGTGCTTTTACTGAACTCTGGGTGGTTTACAATGCAAGCATTATTTGCATATCACCCCCATTTTACGGGTCCTCATTTTACCAACCTTGAAAAGATGGAAGGCTGAGTCAACCTTGAGCTGGTCAATGAACAGAGTCAGCCTCCAATACTGCATTCTACACACTGCACCAGCCTATGAAGTATTTTAAGTACTTAAAGTATATAAAGTACATTTTTTTCAGCATAGCAAACAGCATAGTGTATGCTAAGCAGCATAAGAATTCAGTCAACTTTCTCTAGTGCATGCTTTGATAATTTATTTATTTTGTCAAACGCTTACAATATAATAGAAATAAGAATAAACATAAGTTTAAATACATGAAATAGAAACTAATAATTGGGGACAATAGGACAGGGCCTATACTATAATACTATCTAAAATACTTTTAAATATTGGAGTAGGTAAACAACCTTAGTAATTCATAAAATGGGATTATATTTCTTTAAGATAAATTTAACTTAAGGTAATGAAAGATGTTCTGAAGTAAATCTCTGAATATTACTTCTACATCATTCAAGATTGCACATAAAGATCAGCATCTTTGACATCACACTTTTGTATCAAAGATAACTTGCTTATTGATACTGTATGTATAACAGATATCCTTAGTACAAATTTGGTTCTTCTTTTTAAGTGTTCAACTGTATTATTGGTTGCAAGATAACCATACTTCTCATGCCATCCATTACAGTATCATCCATTACATAGAAGAAGATAACATGGATGTTGCAGGACATCTGTGGAAAGAGCCTTTTAATGTTGTACAGAGTTCACAGATAAAAGAATATTTTGTTTTTGTTGCCTGATTCTTTTCCTTGTGGCCTATGTTGCGGAGTCAGCAACATTTTTAATGCCAGTTGCTATTAAATTATTTTGCATGAATATTAAAACATTTACCAAAATCTCATATCAGAGACATCACCATGAAGATTTCCCTGGTTTCCATGTAAGTATTGACAGAACACTTGGTCTCATGCATTTATTATTAAAGGATTTGTAGATCATGTCATACTGATCATATCACATGATATTTGGGACATTTTAGAGATGGGGACTGTTGTGGCCCACCAGCGAGCCAAATTCAGACAGTGAGAAGGTTGGGGAGGAACATGGGCCAGTCCTGGAGTCTGGGGAAGGCTCTGAAGAATGCTCTGCATCGGAGGCAGAGATGAGGCCAGGGCCTTCTGACTGTTATCAGCTGCCTTTGGAGTCAGACATTAGTGAGGCAGAAGAAGAGCTGGAGCCTGTTCCCAGTGTGTGCATACGCAGAATTGCCAGAAGAAGGGAACAGCTAAGGAACAAGGGTTGACTTGGGAGTAAAACCACAGGTGGACGATGAATGACCTTTCCCACAAGGAATAAAAGGGGAGCGAAAGGGGAGTGGGGTTTTGCAGGAAACAATTAGTTCATTTGGGTGAAGATCTGTTTCTGCATTCTTGCTACATTGTGGCGTCTGAAAGATATCGGCCTGGCAACTCTCCAAGCCTGATAAAGGTCGGTAATTGGGAAATATCTTGAAAGACTGTTGGCTGGGACTTTGCTGGAGAGGAAGTCACTGTAAACGCAATAAAAGGGGTTTTTCGGGACGAGGAATCAGCTTCGTGTTGTTGGGGAAGCCTAGGCCAGAACAGGGACACATACTCTGCATGCTACTTGTACTGTCCATTCACCTACCATAGAAGCTCATGTTTGCTCTATATCATTTACATGTTTATTACTGTGGCACGGTTATGCTTTTGGCAAGAAACAAATGAACACATTTGAACTTAAAAGCCACCTGCCCCCTGATTTTAAAATGCCATCCTTGGCTTCTATTTTTATTATTTCCATTTTTATATTTGGTAGGTTAATTTTAATTGCATTTATTGTGAAGTTGGAATCATGAATATCTTTTTTAAAAATGTATTTTGCATGGCATTGAATTCTTCTCTTATTGCAGTAGGTTAGAAATGTGCTAAATAAACAAAGAAGTAAATAAAAAGTTAAAAAAATAACATCTATCGTTTATGTAGATTTAAAATAACACATTTATTTGCCACAGAAACTGCAGTGCAAACTTTTTCAGTTAGAAAATCTTCTATTTATTTGGAGCCTTAATATCCTTAAAAAGTTCTTTTCTTGTTAAGTTAACTTCTCACTAAGAGAAAATTAATCCAATCTTTCATGTGTTATCTTCAATTTCTACCAAGGGAGCATTTGTAATAAGACAACTTTACACATGAGAATCTTCTGCCTTTATACCACATTAACTTGGACATTTATTTTTCCTGCAAACTTGGCAAATAAAGCAGCAATTTTCTTCACAACTGTGTTTCTGTTTTATATATTCTAAACCCAAAGTGAACATATTATAGCCCTCTTTTCAGCTTTCCAAAAGTTGTCAGCAAATTGTGGTTTTCAATGTAATGCAAGAGTAGCATGACAATTAAATATCTGGAAAACCACCAAATTTCCCTTTTTAATCTTACAGTTGACTTAAATTAAACTTTAATATTTCTCCTGGCTTCCTAGAACAGCTTCTCACCTGTAATCAGAAGTCAATTATATCTCTTCATCTACCTTTGAAAAAGTTGATTTGCCTGTTCCGAAGTCTAAAATGCACATTTAGTCATAATATTACAGGTTAGTCCTCAACTTACAACCCACAAAGAGACTTAAAAACGTTTTTCACAAGACCATTGCAAGCATCCTCATGGTTACATTATCAAAATTCAGACGCTTGGCCACTGGCTGGTTGCAGTGTTCTGAGGTCATGTGATCATCCCTTGTAACCTTCTGATGAGCCAAATCAATGGGGAAGCCAGATTCACTTCACAACCATGTTACTAATTTAACAACTGCAGTGATTCCCTTAACAATTGGGGCAAGAAAAGTCATAAAATAAAGCCAAACCCATTTAACAACTGCCGTACTTAATGACAGAAATCACTTTTGGTCGTAAGTCAAAGATTACCTGTACTTTTAGGCCAACCGAGAGCCACAAAATACCCTACATGGTTTTGAGATCTTCCAAATGTTTTTGCATAAGGAAAACAAAGGGAAAAGGAGGAAGAATAAATAGGAGGATTTAATGACTGGGAACATTGTTTCTATGAGTAGCCTACAAACTGTTGGATGGATGGATTTTATGTAAAGAATCAGTTACTCTATGCTTGCCTCTTTCACTCTCTTGCCCTTGCAAGAGTCTTGGACACAATGATATCATCTAAGCACCTTGAATGACTTTAGCCCTTCCCACATTCTATTTTAAGACTGCAATTTAGCAGATGTCATGGTTTGAATTGCAGCTACATTTACAATCCCACACCTCATATTGATTTTACTTATCGTTTTATCTGATCCAAGGTTCTAGATAGCTCAGAACCCACATGGATTAGAAGAATGAAATGTTGTTTTTCTTTTGTTTTTGTTTAAAAATCATGCAAACTGTTTTGCATCTAATTCATGAATTGGATTTCTAAAGCTTTGGGGATCTTTTTTTTAATTGGGCAATAATACAATTAATTTGCTTTTAGGATTCAAAAGACTAAATTTCAACTCTGACATAAACAGAGCATTTAGGCATATATTTTCATTTGCTAATAAATTCTGTTTGGTATTAATGACATATGTTTTCATTTGCTAATACATTTAAAACATTTCCGTACTACCACTTTAGAAACAGTTCACAGCTAATCCAAGCTTTATTTTATTTTATTTTAATTTATTTATCAAATGTATATACCTACCTATCTCACCTACATGACTCTTGGCAATTTACAAATGAAAGCCACACAGACATATCAAAGAGACATAGATAAAAACAAAGTTAAAAACAGGAGTACAAAAACTATAAAGGGATTTATACAAAGGGATTGCCTTCAAGCCATCAACCAACCAACCCAAACCTGTATATCATTCTTAGTTCCCAAGTCTTCTCTCCTGAAAAGCCAGCAAAATGGGCTCCTACATCACCTCTGGGGGCAAGTTACTCCATAGGGAGTTTTTTTATTTTTGACTAATTGGGTCTGCAACATACCCTACTACTTGACTGGGTGATATGAGTCAATGTAATTGGAACAAGATGGTTGCTCACTAACTTGGTCCCACGCTATGTACAGCTTTAAAGGTAATAACCAACACCTTGAAATGGACCTGGAAGCAAACTGTATTCTCCAATTGTATTCTCCTCTAGTTGTTTGAAATGTTAGAAACAGAGCAGAATTCATTGTCTAACTCAAGCTGTTCATGATGCTGAAGTAAGAAAAATTCTAGCATCCCAAATTCTGACAAAGTGGAAAGAAAACTTTAAAAAGTAGCTTTACACATACTGTGTTCACTCATATCATGCTGAAGAGATATGGATTTCTGAGGGAACAGTCTAAACCAAGGGTCTTCAAACTTGGCAAGTTTAAGACTTGTGGACTTCAACTCCCAGAATCCCTGAGCTATTATGACTGGAGGAGGAATTCTGGGAGTTGAAGTCTACACGTCTTAAAGCTGCCAAGTTTGAAGACCTCTGCTCTAAAGTCTGGAGCAGGAACTGCGAAACCACCAACTAACATCTCTTTTATTGTATCTTAAGTTTAGGAGTTAAGTTGAAAAGTGTGACAAGAGTTCCCTCCAATGGGGAAACTTAGATCTCCAATACTGCTGATTTTATGAAAGCACAGAAGTCCAGAGCTATTTTAGAATGATGCTGAATCCCATTCTACTTTTTAATTCAGCATGTCCTGGCTGATCTGCATTCATGTTTACTTCTTTGAGTTCTTTTCACTGCTCCCACACTTATAAATCTATAGTGTGAGTCACTGGGTTAGGGTTAGGAACAACATAATCAAAATTTCAGAATGATGATAAATTTTAAAGAATCTCAGATTACCAATGAACCGATTACTTTCTGCTGTAATTGCAATTTGCACAATAGAACATTTGCTGGTCTTTGACTATAATAAAGATTTGATTTGATTTAATTTGAGTTGGCTATACAGTAGTTCATTTTAATGATACTCACAGCTCAGTTGGCCATGCTACTGGGGAATGAGAAGACTAAATTGCATATATTACAAGGAATTCCGTCTGTCTATCTGTCTGTCTGTCTGTCTGTCTGTCTGTCTGTCTCTCTCCCTTCCATTTTACCACAAATTAAATTAAGTTTTAACTTTTCTTCTATCAATGGATGTAATCAAAGACAAAGAAGGATAATTAGTGTGTAATTAATTACTAGTCAATAGTTTCCCTCACAAAACAGTCCCAATTCTAGATCAAATTAGATGGACATGATCCAGGCGCCTTCCCTGAAATATGGTTATCTAGTGGGACCTCAGAAGTGTGCCTGCTTCATGGCTGCCTTACCTCAACAATCCAGCATACTCCCACCCTCTTAATTTTCCGAAAGCTATTAAAATTTGGCACATTACCAAAATTGGGGTAAAATAGTAGAGCCTGCAGACAGTTGTTGGTTGATTGCAGCCTCTTTTTTTTATAGTGTTGTAATTTTATTGTTGTGAGCTTTCTGATTATTTTAAGATGGGCAGCCATACATTTTTTTAAAATAAAAAATTAATTAATAATATTCTCCCTTTTGTTTGATGAGAGAAAATTCACTGTTTCCTTTCTGACAAAAGATAACTAGAAATGTGAAAAATTATTTACAGGGAATGGCTTGAATGGCTCCAACTTTTACTTATCTAAAATACGTCTATGTGTAAGAGAAAGAAAGAATTAATATATTATATGGATTTTTGCCTGACTGATAATATAATTCTTTGATACAAATTCAAGCCAAAGGATATTTCACTGTCCATATCCCTACTGATATTTTTCTCATATGCAGTGAAGCTGGCCAGCTTGTGGCCACAGATAGCCTTCACTCTGAAGTCTTTAGAGTACTTCCCGATTGTACAGCTGAAATATGGTAGCCCAGGTTTGCCAAAATAAGGGGTAAAAATGGTGCAACAAATTTCTGGAAAATGCCATGCATTTATTTTATCCAATAATCTGTTTCACTGAATAGGCCAAAAAACAAATACAAAAAAAAACCAAAAAACCAATACTGCCCACAGATACCAGTGTAGCCCCAATTAAATCCTGATCTCCTTCTCAAAGCAATAAATGAAAAAGTAAGACAAGTGCACAATATCTCTCAGGTCTCTTTCTACATCCAGATGGTGTTTTGCTTCAGATTTGTTAATAAGTTTAAGTGCATCTCTCCACACTCAGGCCTGCATGTTTAAATTCTCAAATACGAAGTTGCGTTTTCAGATCTGGGAATAGAGGGAAAATATTCCTAAGGCTCACCTGACTTTCTATGAGTTTCTATGGCCATAGTACATCTTGGTTGCAGTGACTGCCCTAGCATTACCCCCAGAAATCCAGATGGTGCTGATCCTGTTGGCCTTTCACAATGCATTAAAGACCTTTCCTCCCCAGACTTTTGGACCAGGGCATTAAGTGAACCCTATTGATTTATTTGTTTAGCTCTGAGCTGGAATTGGAGGTGGATAATTTTAAACTCCATGCACATTCAGTTACTTTTGGATGTTATATTTTTATCATGCTGGGGTTTATTCTTTTGTCCATTACCCAGAATCACTGTTGTAAGATGCATGGCTACTTAAATTACATACAGTCGATAGATAGAAAACAGATAATAAAAAGATCATTGCTAGGATAGTTTCTACTTCCAAAATGCTTGTATTTATTTGTCTGTGTATAACTTTCAATTTGACAAAACAGTACAACAGGGCAACAGTTTTGAATAAAAGTACCTCAATGGGCTGCTTTACAGAATGCATCCAAAATCCAGGACCCATTACTTTTGTGGGATTGGCAAAATTGTGGCCACTTCAGAACCACAGTGACTTCTCAGTACACTTCCCAGAAACCCATAGTTTGTGTGGTGCAAGGGAAGATGGGTGGCGTATATCTCCACCCTATTTCCCACTTCCTTACACTAAGTTGGCACTCACGTTGGAACCAAGGATGAAATTTAAAATTTCTTAATGACAATTATTATACTGCCATCTTATTTGGTCTTGAAGACACCAACGAATCAGATAACATCACTAAAGTTCGCAATATCAAATACACTCAAATACAACAAACATCTCTCCTGAAGATATCATTGAAATAACCAGAGATGGCCCTGAGTACAAATACAATGACGGCTCTGTGGCCCCAAGATTTTGTAGAGTTGTATGCAAAAATGAGTCCAGCAAATGCATATTCATTGATACAATAAACGCCATTGCAAAAACCAATCTCAACCACAAAAAACTTCACTCAAGGCCGGACTTTTCCATACTGCAAAGAATCCGCTCCCGTGAACTCTGCGCAGAACTCAAAAACCATCTAGACATGGAGAAAAGGATCTATACATTGACTACAGAGCTAATTGCATCAAAAGAAAGTCACACAACCCACAACTCAGCATCCAACCCCACCCCATCCAATCCAACAAAACTAGGCATGCACGCCCCTAACTACCTCTATTCCAACCACAACTGGCCTTAAATGCAAGCGACTCAATGCAAGAAGCCTTGTAAATAAAATACCTGAATTTCTCCTCTTACTAAATACGGCTAAATTCGACATTATATTTGCCTGTAAAACATGGCTCAACGCATCTCTCCCTGACTCCATTACCACAGTAAGAGACTATCATGTTTACCAATCAGATTGTGAAATCCGTAGAGGAGGTGGTGTTGCTATCGTCTATAAAAAGTCCCTACATCTAAAAAACATCCAAGTTACCTAAGAGCTTGCTATTCCTGAGACCATCGTCTGTGAACTGTCCTTAAATATCACATTTCAGTTCTTACTATGTTACAGAGTCCCTGATTATGACATGCAAACAAGCTAAATACACTACTAACATGGACAACATCCTGCCCACATACTTTTATCTTTCTTGGTAACTTCAATCTACCTCATATTAACTGGACCCTTAACGAATCTACAACTGAACCCACACATGCAACCTTCTACAATGCAGTAACAAATCTGGGACTAGAACAACTGGTAACCAACAACACTAGACTTAACTACCTCGATCTCATCTTCTGCAACAGTTTGAATTCAATTTACGGAATACAAATTAAACAACCCTTTTACAACATGATTCACTTTTGTCTCAACATACATCCACACAAAAATCATCACAATGACGGAATCCCCAATTATAACCTCAAAAAAGGCAACTATGATCTTATAACAACGATCTCTCATCCCTTGATTGGCAATTTCTATTCTCTGGATGCAATACTGTAGAAGACCATTACAACATATTTTTACTTGAAGTCAAAAGAGTCACCAAACTATATGTACCATTAACAACTCCCAAAACCAGAAAAAACAAATTACCCAAAATAATAAGGAAGCTTCAATCCAAAAAGAATCCACTTCAATCCACTTTGGCAGAAAAACAAATCTGGTCATGTTGCCAACTTCGAAAGCCTATACAAAAATTTATGCCACCAGATAAAAACTGAATGCACCAATTATCACATTAAACAAGAAGAAAACCTACGCACTAATTCCACCCACGCTTTCTACAATTTTGTAAACAACAAACACTATTAAAGCCAACCTCTTTAACACATTCTTTGGCTCAGTATTTGTAAGCAGCAATGGATCATGCCCAGTATTTCCTAATCAAACCACAGACAACTACAATGATCTAATACATACTGATTTTACAGAAGACAATGTTGAAAAAGCACTATGCAATCTAAAACCATCTCTATCTATTGGACCGGATGGAACATGTGCCTACTTCTTAAAAAAGCTATCTACTGCCATAGCAGAACCTCTAAGCATAATCTTTGAAAAATCTTTCAGGACCAGTTCCTTGCCAAAACTATGGTCACAAGCCATGGTCATCCCCATCTTCAAAAAGGGAGACCCCAGCCTAGTTGAAAATTACAAACCATTCTCTTTATGCTGCGTCACCTGTAAAGTCATGGAATCAATTATTAACCAATCCATCATCCTCCATATAGAAACAAACAACCTACTCTCTAATAAACAATTTGGTTTTAGGAAAAAACTATCATGTAATCTGCAACTCTTACACTGCAAAAACATGTCGACTACACAACTTGATCAGGGCAAAGCAATAGATGCAATCTACATAGACTTCTGTAAAGCCTTTGATTCAGTGGTACATGACAAACTACTCCTAAAACTAAAATCTTACGGTATCTCTGGTCACCTGCATAACTGGATAGAAGCATTCCTGTCAAACAGACAACAAATGGTCAAAATTGGAAGTGTCCTATCAAATTCTGTACTTGTCAACAGTGGTGTCCCCCAAGGCAGTGTTTTAGGACCAACTCTCTTCATACTCTACATAAATGACCTCTGTGATCATATTAAGAGCAACTGCATTCTCTTCGCTGATGATGTAAAGCTATTCAACACCACAGACAATACTGCTACCCTTCAAAAAGACCTTGACTATGTATCAGAATGGTCAAACAAATGGCAACTTCAAATCTCAACAAATAAATGCTCTGTCCTACATATTGGCAAAAAAAATCAGAAAATAAAATACAGGCTGAATAGTCAAGACCTTGTTGATGATCCAAACTCTGTCAAGGACCTTGAAATACTCATCTCTAATGATCTAAGTGCTAGAGCCCACTGTAACTACATAGCCAAAAAGGCATTAAGAGTTGTTAACCTAATCCTATGTAGCTTTTTCTCTGGTAATATCACACTACTAACTAGAGCATACAAAACATTTGCTAGACCAATACTCGAAAACACCTAATCAGTCTGTAACCCACATTATGTATCTGATATTAGGACAGTTGAGAAAGTCCAGAAATATTTCACAAGAAGAGTTCTCCACTCCTCTACTCGTTGTAGAATACCTTATGCCACCAGACTTGAAATTCTAGACCTAGAAAACCTAGAACTACACCGCCTTTGGTCCTATCTAAGTATAGTATATAAAATCATACATTGCAATGTCCTCTCACTCAATGAATACTTCAGCTTCAACCATAACAACACATCACTGAACTCTGATAGGAAGGAGAAAGGGATGTTGAA
Source organism: Pseudonaja textilis (assembly GCF_049901715.1). Classification (NCBI taxonomy): domain Eukaryota; kingdom Metazoa; phylum Chordata; class Lepidosauria; order Squamata; family Elapidae; genus Pseudonaja; species Pseudonaja textilis. The sequence goes on from NC_141993.1 coordinate 22,249,148, forward strand.
GCAGAACTAGAAATCATGGCTCTCTAAAGGCATCTGAAGATAAGATACCATTCTCTGAAAGACCCAACTTGTCTATCTGAGGTTCGGCTAAGAGCTCTATGCTTTTATTTATTTTCTGTATATGCCTCCAAGAAGCGCTTGTCTTCTCAGGCCCTGAAAACCATAAATCTTTCCACTCTAACTGTAAATCCTAAATATGTGCAATCCTCTGGCTCCCTGAGCAATCTATAAAAAAGAATGCATGTCAAAGAGATATAGGAAGAGAGTTTTAAAAGCCATTTTTTGGGGGGTGGGTGGGGAGAAGGCATAGCTAAAGGGAACCAAACTTTCTGCAGTTAAACAAGATTTATATTGAAAAGTCACTTCTATTTTTGATGGGAAAAACGGGTGCTTTTTATGGCACATAAGTTTTATTTGTAAAAATAAATAAGGTGCAAGAACAGAATAAAGAAGATTAATGACAATTATATGAGTAGCTTCTCAAAACTCTGAAGTAAGATTGCCAATGTTATGTCCTGAGGACTCAAGGAGTTCTCACTCAGGTCCACTCACTTTGTGTGGGCGATATTCCCCCATTTCCATTGGTTGGTTCTCCCCAGCAGCCAGCTATAAAAGCAGGCTGCGGGGTCCAACCGGTTGCTGATTGCTGCGAACCAGTTCCAGGCTTGGCAAGCACGGTCAGCCCTTTATTGTAAAATAAAGTACTGTTGCACTCATGCTCTGGTTCAGCCTCTCATTGCTCAAACTTAACACTGGCGACGAAGGTGGGATGGCTACCAGATGCACCTTGCAACCGCTGAGTCACTAGCCACCGATCCGCAGCCCAGAGAGAGCGATCGGCTGGCGATAAGGGAAACGCTGATCCGCAGCCAGAGAGAGCGGTCAGCTAACAAAACGAGCGATCAAAAAGAGCAAACGCAGATCCGCAGCCAGAGAAAGCGGTCTGATTCAAAAAGTTAGAAGCGTCTGTAGCCGCTTGTTAGCCCCGCTACGGGGAAAGTGAAGCGCTGCGAGCCGCAGCCGCTCTGCATTTGGCGCGAAATTCAAACGGGTGTCATTTGAATTTCGAGCCAGTAGGAATCACAGCACAGCGCTGTAGAGAGTCACTAACGCCCACTTTTTTTGGCGCGAATCAAGACACCTCCAACGGCTAGCAGCCAACGTGGTAACCCAGAGAGAGAAAGAGAGGGTAGCAAAAAACCTCTCCAGAGCTGATATCACTAGTAACTCACGGCGCTGTAGTCCCAGAGATTTTTTTCCGCAGGTAGCCCAGCCGTTCCAGCACCATGAGTTCCAACCCAGTATTCCCGGCGCGTTTAAACCAGACGAAGAGAAGTGGGAATCGTATAAGAACCGTTTCAATCATTACATCGATGCGGTCGGCCTGGCGGATGCGGGAGAGCATTGGAAAAAATCCTATTTCCTAATCTACTGCGGAGCCACCGTTTACGATACCGCCGCAGCACTCGTAGCGCCGAGAGAATTGAAAACGTTCCGTGGTCCGAGTTGCTTGAGATCCTCACTAACCACTACGCTCCCAGGCCTTCACAAATCGCCAGGAGGTTCACGTTCCATATGAGGAAGCAATCAAGTAAGGAGACCATCAATCAATATATGGCCGCCCTCAGAACAGCAGCCCTGCACTGCGGGTTTGGAACATACCTGGAGGACATGCTCCTCGATCAATTAGTTTGTGGGGTCAAGGATCTCAACCTACAGAGGCGCCTGCTAGCTAAAAAAGACCTCAACCTCGCGCAAGCGGTAGAGGAGGCCCTAGCAGCCGAGCTAGCAACGAACTCAGCCACCGAAATTCAGGGCCCAAGTGCCAAGCTAGCATCGTTCCCAGTCCATTCTGAAGAGGTGGAAGCGGAGGAAACCCACAACGATGAGAACGACGTCCACCGCCTCACCAATGACAGACGGTCACAGGTAGGGGCCAAACAAGAATACACCGGTCCACCCAAGCACATCACATTGTGCCTAGCCTGTGGGGGATCACATCAAAGGGCCACCTGCAAGTTTAAAGGAGCCGTTTGCAACAATTGCCATAAGAGGGGGCACATTGCGAGAGTCTGCCAAGCCCCCCAAAGCGCTGCACACAGACCCCCGTCCTCGCACTCGGGACCACAGAGGCAAGTATTAAACTGTCGCACGCACCGCCTTGCCAGGCGTACTTGCCACACTGTTAGTAAAATTTCTCTCTCCGTTTCCCTAGAAGGTAAACCGTGCCACATGGAGGTGGACACAGGGTCAGCGCTCTCAATCTCGTGGAACACCCTCAAGAGACTCCACCCTAGCCTATCTACTACCCGGCTTCAGAGATGCCAGTTCGGTCTGAAGGACTACCAGGGGAAGGCCATTCCCGTGATCGGCAGAGGCAAGTTCTTTGTCAGTTTTAGAGCTTTTAAAGGCCACCTACCTCTAGTGGTAGTTAACGGCAATCTACCCACCTTATTGGGGCTCGATTGGTTTCCCCACCTCGGCCTAGGGTTAACAGGAGTCCATGCTGTCTCAACCTCAGACACTGACTCCTTATTCGCTGACTACGCAGATGTGTTCAGCGAGGAGCTGGGGTGTTATAATGGAACCCCCATCTCGTTCACCGTTGACCCCCAGGCAGTCCCAATCAGATTAAAACCACGTAGAGTTCCATTTGCTATTCGACCAAAACTAGACGCTGAATTGGATAAACTACTAAAACAAGGGGTCATTGAGCCAACAGATTTCGCCAAGTGGGAGACGCCCATTGTCACACCCCTCAAAAAAAGATGGTAGCCTGAGAATTTGCTCGGACTACAAGACAACAATCAATAAATATTTACAAGTTAGCGCCTACCCTGTGCCCGTCATTCAGCACTTATTGCACACATTCGAACCGGGCAGTATTTTTGCTAAATTGGACATGTCTCAAGCATATCAGCAGTTCCCTGTTGATAACCAAACAGCGGAACTTCAGACCATCGTCACTCACAGGGGTGCTTTCCGATGCAAGCGTCTCCAATTTGGCGTAAGTGTTGCCCCGGGTATTTTTCAGTCCCTCATGGAGCGGATTTTACAGGGCCTCCCTGGTGTAGTACCCTACTTCGACGACATCTTGGTCTCGGCCAGGGACAGACCCCAACTCTTCCAGAGAGTGCGAGCAGTGTTAGAGAGGTTCAGACAGCATGGCCTCAAGTTAAAAAAAGAAAAATGCGCCATTGCCACTAGACAGGTGGACTTTCTGGGTTATAAAATTGACGCCTCTGGCATTCACCCCCTGGAGTCCAAGGTTAGGGCGATCCACGAAGCTCCCACACCAACCTCTAAAACGGAGCTACAAGCATTCTTGGGGCTCCTAAACTTTTATGCATCCTTCTTGCCCCATAAAGCCTCAGTAGCCGAACCCCTACACAGATTACTAGACAAAAAGTCACCGTGGCACTGGGGCAAAAAGAAGACCAGGCGTTTAACGCCGTCAAATCACTACTTACGTCAGAGGCAGTGCTCATCCAATTCGACCCCAACCTTCCTTTAGTACTGGCAGCAGACGCATCCCCTTTTGGAATTGGGGCGGTCCTTAGTCACCGACTCGCCAATGGTGCCGAGGCCCCCATCGCCTTTTTCTCCAGGACGCTCTCAGCCACGGAGCGAAATTACAGCCAAATAGACAAGGAAGCCCTAGCAGCTGTTGCAGCCGTGAAAAAGTTTCACGAATTCCTTTTTGGCCACTTCTTCGAACTGGTCACCGACCATAAGCCCCTCCTGGGCCTACTGGCCGCGACAAACAGACACCTCAAGTCCTCTCCCCTAGGATGACAAGGTGGACACTTTTCCTAGCGGCCTACTCATACAAACTTATTCACTGCCCGGGCAAAACTCTATCCCACGCTGACGCTCTCAGTCGCTGCCCCTTACCCGCTCCGGCTGAAGACCCAGCTCCTGTCAATGCCATTTTCGAAATCACCCAGTTGGACCTGCCCATCACCGCCCTTGACATCGCCGCTAAAACCAAGGCAGACCAAACGCTCGCCCAGGTGCTCGACTGGGTGAGGAGGGGGTGGCCGGGAGGCAACGTTGATAACAAATTCGCACCCTTTAAGACTCGCATGCAGGAGCTGTCCAGTTTGCAGGGTTGTCTACTGTGGGGCACTCGAGTGGTCATTCCGACCTCGCTGCGTACCCGAGTCCTGGAGGCGTTGCATGAGGGACACCCCGGCATTGTGAGAATGAAGGCATTAGCACGCAGCTACGTGTGGTGGCCGGGTCTAGACGAGGACATTGTCAATTGGGTAAGTTCCTGCAGCATTTGCCAGGAATCCCGTCCTGCTCCCCCCATCGCCACCCCTACCAGATGGGAGAGCGCCAGCGCCCCTTGGTCTAGAATCCATATCGATCTGGCCGGCCCCGTGCATGGAAAGATGTTCCTAGTGGTCGTGGATGCTTATTCCAAATGGATAGACGTGGCACAGCTATCCACGACCACCACACTAGCAATCACCAACGTGTTAACGCGCCTGTTCGTTACACATGGACTACCCGACTCCTTGGTCTCCGATAATGGCCCACAGTTCGCATCAGTAGAATTCAGCCGTTTTGCAGCCAACCTAGGCATTCGCCACATTTTCACAGCCCCATTTCACCCTGCGAGTAATGGGTTGGCTGAAAGGGCCGTCAGGACCACCAAAGAGGCCCTCGCTAGGTTTGGCAGAGATGACTGGCACCACAAACTCTCACGGTTCCTGATGAGCCAGCACTCAACCCCCTGTGCAGTCACCAATAAGTCCCCAGCGGAACTTCTGATGGGCCGGCGCCTGAGGACTGTATTAGATAGACTGCACCCACAATACTGCCTGACTCTCCCTCGCTTCCACTTCGGGGTTAGACATTTTATGTTACAGGAGCCGATATTCGCAAGGAATTTCGCTGGGGACCCACTTTGGATTCCGGGCGAGGTCGCCGTCACCGGGCCGAGATCGTATAGAGTCAGGCTGGAGGATGGTCGCGTCTGGAGGAGACACATAGACCAACTCAGAAGGCGCCTCAGCAACCTTGCAAACAAGAATCCAGAGTCTCCAGTCGAAGGGGAACCGTCTCATCCGCCGCCCAGCCACATCGCACCCAGCGACCAGTCTGCGCCAGCGGTCGTTCCGGTCAGCCCAAACTCGGACAACAGCGCCCAGAGAGTTGACCAACCTGATCCAACCCACGAGAGCTCGACCCCAGTAACCAACCCGGTGGTTTCCGAGGATGCCCAGTCCAGAGAGAGTGATGGCGACACTATGCCGGCTCAACCGTCACAGACTGATACCGAACAGACAGACAATGTTCCCGAGTTGCGCCGCTCCGGGCGCCAACACAAACCCCCCGTCTACCTCAAGGACTATGCGTGTTCGCATCTGGGGGGGAAGGGGTGTTATGTCCTGAGGACTCAAGGAGTTCTCACTCAGGTCCACTCACTTTGTGTGGGCGATATTCCCCCATTTCCATTGGTTGGTTCTCCCCAGCAGCCAGCTATAAAAGCAGGCTGCGGGGTCCAACCGGTTGCTGATTGCTGCGAACCAGTTCCAGGCTTGGCAAGCACGGTCAGCCCTTTATTGTAAAATAAAGTACTGTTGCACTCATGCTCTGGTTCAGCCTCTCATTGCTCAAACTTAACAGCCAACTTTTTTCCTAACAGTATTGCTTTCTGAAACAGTGATGTTTGTGTTTGCATACGTATAGTATAGCTTATGTAACACGGTGCTCCAATTAGTGAGAGGCAACTAAGGAAGAAGGAAATCACATTTTTATGCTTCAGTGAAGATTGGAGGCTGGGCCTGCACTGTGCAGTTGCAAATGTGCTATAGTTAAGAAAAAAGAATTGCATTTTTCATTAACATAAACTGTGGAGCCTGCTATAGCTGTGTATGTGTGTGTGTGTGTGTGTGTGTGTGTGTTTCTGGAAATTTTATGGAAAACTGATAGAACCAAAAACTACATAAAATCCTGAAATTTCAACATGGACTCAACATTACATTGATTCACACATTTATATACGCAAGAAATGGCTGTTTGTCTATATAAAAATATGAAAGATCTCTAAGGTTATGCAACAGAAACAGAGTTTTTACGCAGAAAATTTCAATTCTGACAGTATTGTAGAGAGAAAAAAAAATCAAAAAGATTCAGTGGGGTACAACAGAGTTTATAGGTAACACCAGAAGAGCAGCAAGCTTAGAAAGTTACAAGACAATGCACTTACAACCTCTGTCTTGCCCTACAGCTGGATCTCTGTAGTATGTACAAATGAAAAGTGCTTTTTATGACTTTATATTCGGCAATTCACTTGATGGTATCAACACTTTTTTTCTTACTGGAAAAAACAGGTTGAGACAAAACTGTTGGTTCTGAGCCAATGCATATACTGAGTTCCATGTGCACTATGGAGATTTGTGTTTTTATAAGCAGAATAATATTTAAAGAAGGAATTTTTTTACAGTTAAAAAGAATGAATGTAGAGTGCTGACACCCTCTAGCCAATATCCAATTTGTATCTATATGTGTACACATGAATACACTCATATAGTACAAGAGTTTTCAAACAGTCTGTGGAACTTGTTTGTTTTTAAATAGTCTCAAAAATCTATGATTTTAAGACAAAGTTCTAGAGAAAGAAAATTGTCTGTGTTACAAAAAAAAAAGATAATATTTATAGCACAGGGTTGAACTATGGGGTCCTTGGTGCTCTCTGAACTTGGTTGTTTGCTTATAGATGTTTCATTATCCAACAAGGTAATATCATCAGTATTAGAAGGGAATGGGGTTTGCTCTCTGTTTATATATATATATTTAATGGCTTGCCCTGTCAGTAATAGTGGCAGGGTTTTCTTTTTGATAGTTCCTTGACTGCTTGATTTTTATTTTATTTTTGCTTTGATATTAATCTAGTATGTTAATCTCTGCTTTTCAGATTGTTGATGGCTGGTGAGGAAATATTTTGGTCTTTTTGCTTCCTGTTTAACTTTCTGACCATGTGCAAGTAAATTTCCCTCCTTCCCACCCTGAAACTACTACTTATTTATTTGTATCCCACTTTTATTATTTTTTACAAATGACTCAAGACAGCGAACATATCTAACATAACTTCCTTCTCCTATTTTCCTCACAACAACAACCCTGTGAGATAGGCTGGGCTGAGAGAAAGTGACTGGTCCAAAGCTTTTGTGGCTAAGGTGGAATTTGAAACCACAATCTCCTGCTTTTTAGCCTGGTACCTTAACCACTAGACCAAACTGGCTCATTACAGTACACTACAGCAACTATCTAAGACTGGTTTATTTTCAGCACAAACAATGCAATGATATTATCATGTTTCTTTCCCTAATAGCGCCACAACGTTTAGGAAGAATGAATATTGTCACCCACTGTCACCTCACGGCTTGATACTTTGAATGATATTCCCCTGAAGGGCAATTAGCTGAAGTTTATTAGAGCAACATGAAGAACCCTCTTACACGAGAGACTCCACCAGATGCAATTTTCAGAAAAGTTTAAATGTGCATTTTTATGAAGCAATTTTAGTGTGGCTGCTAGTTAAGTACAATTTCACTAATATATATATTTTTATTCTTAATGTAAGTTCTTAACTGTGGAGAGCACAAAAACAGAAGTAACTTCAGAGTGATAACTGGTTTATTTGTATCAGATGGTAGACAATGTAGGGAAATGTAACCCAAAGCTATAGATGATCTTAAAAGTATTTTGGTAATTGACATCTGGAACAATCTCCTCCCTGGCATGCCACAGGCCTTAATTCTACTCACATTTAGGAAAGTAGTTAAGAATTGGCTCTTCCACCAGGCACAAGGCCAACTGAGTAAGAGATGCACCTTTGGGTGGTTCTGTTATATACTGGTCGCCATTTTATACTTTATACAGATAATCCTCAATGTACAACCATAATTGAGCCCACAATTCCAGTCACAAGTCATGATGGCTGTAAAGCAGGTCATCGCATCACTGTGTCTGATTTTATGACCTTTTTTGTGGCAGTTATTATGGGAACACTATGGTAATTACATGAACCCATTCTTCACTATGCCAGACACCAAAAGTAAATGTTGGTTTCCATCAAAAAGGTAAATTGTGGTTGTGAGACACTGCAAACAGCCAGAAAAGTGGGCCAGTTATCTGGGGCTCAAAATGCATTCATGTAGTTTTGAGGGAGTGGGTGGTGGATGTCAGAACTATGAATCTGGGTCATAAGTAACTTTTTCGGTGTCTGTGATAACTTTGAACAGTTGTTAAGAAACCGGTTGTAAATTGAAAACTATTGTATTTATACTTTGGAAAGACTTATTGTTAAACAGTCAGGTTTTTTTTTATTGCTTATTTTAATCCTGTACATTATCCAGAATCACATTGTTTGGGTAGCACAGTATTATATATTTTGAAAATAAATAAATAAATGGTTCTGTTTTGTTTACCAGCCTCATTTCTAAAAAAATAATTCAACCAGAGTACCAAAGTGATAAAGTGAGGCTGAGTCTTTCTTTTTTTGGTTGTTATTTTGTCTTATCCCTCCCACTCAATTCCCTCAACGCTGTCAAACTATTGACTAAGTCTGCATTACTATTACTATTAATCCTCCCATCCTTCCTTTCACCCATCTCCTCTCACAACTGTATGATTGTAACTTTGTTGCTTGTATCCTAACGATTTTTATTGACTGTTTCCTAGTATGATTTGATTGCTTATTGTACCCTATGACTATTATTAAGTGTTATACCTGATGATTCTTGACTCTTGACAAATGTATCTTTTCTTTTATGTATACAGAGAGCATTTGCACCAAGACAAATTCCTTGTGTGTCCAATCACACTTGATCAATAAAGAATTCTATTTCATTCTATTCTATTCTACTCATCCATGGACAAAACTTTAGCTTGTTCTAGGTAGGAATTTTAGATATTATATATGTGAATGCACACATAACGTATAGGTGTGAACATATGTTTATTTAAAGAATCAAGTGTGAATATGAATTTATTTTCATATCATTTGTTTGTGTGATTGTCCATTAAATCATATACCTAGACCCATAAAATAAAGACTTTAAAGAATATAGAATGGTCTCTTCTTCTACCACAATATCACAGAACAATCACAACACTCTTAAAACTTTACATATGCAGTAACTTACCATTTGTACTTTATACTATTTTGGGCATGTACCATTTTTGTCTTTCAAGGATCTGCTTTTGCTCATTTAGTTCAAAAATTGATAGAAAATACATTGCGGATTCCCAGAGAATATTAAACTATAATGCATGGATGTAAAACTTTTTATTCAGGTGGAAGGATATATAAGTAGCAATTATACCAGCCTCCTATTTCAATTTGCCAAATGTGGATTAAAAAATATGCCCAAGTCTAAGGAACAGAGTTTCCAACAAGATTTTATTTCATCTTAAAAAATAATTTTCCTGCCATAGTGTTCTGAGGATAGGCTTTCAAAGTAATCTTCCTAAGAATTTTTCTTCATATATTTAACCTGCAGATAATATTTTATAAAACAAACCTGAACCTTGAGAGACATGGTGGCAATGCAAAACAGAACCTTGCCAACTAGAGCATGTTGGTTGTGGGAGTCCTTTTTTACTCATGCACTTACATTTATTTTCCAACTGTGGAATATCTGACTATTCAATGCTGATGATTATAGTTTGCCTTTTTTTGTTGGCTTACTGTTGTACTGCATTATAACCAGGATGGTCAAGGCAAGGCAGGCCTTTAGAGAATTCTTTATTGCCCTCAAGAATATTCAATAACTGACTCTCCAATAACCAAAAAGACTCCATCCCATGCTACCCTAAAGACAGCTACCTCAGTCTTCCAAACAATAGCCCATAATATTACCAGGAAGGTCCGAAAGACCAGGCATAAAACAAGTGGCATTCCTGAAAAGCAAAGACAGGGTACAAGGCAAAGGCAGTTCTGGGGTATAGTCTGGAGTATAGGTTTGGGTAAAGCAAATGGCACAGCAAAAAGCAGTCCTTGAAGCAAGGCAAAAAAAGGCACGAGTCAAAGCCAGGGGAATGTAACTCCAAATGAACATTTGTTCCTGGCAAAGAGTAACTCTCCACAGTTTCTATTCCAGGTGTTCCTTGTGAGGAGGGCTGATGCAGACCTTCTTCCAAGCAGCTTTGCAGCCCTTCTCTCTGCTTGCCTATGTTCCACTTTTCATGCCCTTGAATGGAGTGGAGGAGGCAGCTATACCTCATCAGAGGAGATCTGCTGCCTATCACCACCACTGCCTATCAGCAGCTGATCCTCCCCTGTGTCTGTGAATGCAGGCAGTTCTCTGTCTGGTCAACCATTTCCCCCAATGACTGAGGGACAGCATCGTTGTCAGCCCAAACATGCCAAGTGAGACATGTCATCCCTGTCGGATGGTCCCAGTTCCAACTCCTCCTCTTCTTCCTCCTTCTCCTCTTCCAAACTGGGCTCCAATGGAGCCATGACATACTGTGGTTTTATTATTTGCATCCTATCTTGAGAATCATGGTGGACTGGAAGCAGCTATTAACTAAACACAAAAGGGGTTGCCACAAAGAAGAGGCAGTCAACCTGTTCTCCAAAGCAGCCGAAAGCAGGACAAGAAGCCATAGATGGAAACTAATCAAGGAAAGAAGCAACCCAGAACTAAGGACAAAATTCCTGACAGGTAGAACGATTAATCAATGGAACTCCAGAAGTTGTGAATGCTCAAAATGTCAACTAAAAAGATACTCCTTTGGTCTTTTTAGCTGCCAGAAAAAAAGGGAGTGGGGGAAAACAAGGCATTCTTGAAATGCCTAGATAATCAACTCAGCAGCCCAAAATGGTTGGAACATAAGAAGCTTATTGGAGAGCATGATGGATGACTCTTGGAGATGGATGTGCCCCATTGGACAAGTCACATCCAGGGGCTGGGGAGAAGACCAGGGTCAAGGGAGAAATGTATGATGTAATTTATTTGGAGAGAAAAATGCCTTAATTAGCTCTCTCTCCTTCTTAGAAAGCAGCATGCTATAAAGAATAATAAAGAGGATATTAGAAAATCAGATTAACTGAGACTTACTTTGCTTTTGCTTCAGCATCCTCATATGCTTTATTGGAAACATCATCCAGGCCTCCAATCAAATGTTTGAAAGAGCTGTAAAATTAAGACACAATTTAAAGAAAATGTTTCTGATATAACTGAAGAGTTGCAAACATTCTCTATTGGGCAAGATCTGCCTAAGGTGTTATAAAATACCATGACAAAATATGCATGTGCACACAAATAGATTACTATGCCAATGATTTTGATTCAATGTCTATCTCTCAAAAACAAAAGGCTTCCATTGGACCATGAAATCATGATTAACATTGATTTTAAATCTATTTTATTCACTTATTTCATTTTTATCCCATCACAACCAAAACTATTCCTGAAAGTTAATTTAACTCAGTGTCCTCTTGAGTAGAAGGCTCAGAGTTTTTTAGCAGGTGGAAGAGGGAAGATATAACAATAGTTAATAAATAACACTTTTTCGGCATATGGAAGAGAGAGGTGATATAATAAAAAAACCCAATAATAAATAGTAAATAACATACAGAGAGTATTTGCACCAAGACCAATTCCTGTGTGTCCAATCACACTTGGCCAATAACGAATTCTATTCTATTCTATTCTATTCTGCATTGGGCAGCATACAAGTTTAATTTATTTTTATGCTTTGGCTATCCAGTCTAAACATCTGGCTGACTGCCACCAATAATAACAATAAAAATAAAAGTTAAAAAGAACAAATAAGAAATGAAGCCTGTATGCTGCCCAACTCCTTGTAGTCTTTTCTGATTGCTCTTCCATTTCAAATTACCATGACTGAGGAAAAAAGTATTTTGGAATATATCTAAAATTGAGATAGAAAAAAAAAAAGGAAATTTTCAAGTATTGAACAAGATGTTTCTCAGCAGTTGTCTTCTCTGAGATTTAATTTCCTCTAACGTAGGAGCAGAATGCATTTTGAGACGTGCTTGGTGCTCTCTGAAGTTGGTTGTTTTCCTGCAGACATTTCATTACCAAACTAGGTAACATCATTGCTAGAGTGTAAACTACTTTAGCAATGAAACATCTGCAAGAAAACAGCCAAGTTCTGAGCGCAGCGAGGACCTCATTTTAACCCTGAGCTACAAATATTCTCTCTCTCTCTCTTTTTTTTGGTAGAATGCATTTTACTAAATATGAATTTACCTAATATTCTTCCAATAAATATTAAGTTTCTGAATATTTTAACAGCATCAACTGTTATTTCATCCCCATAACCTTGTCTCATATACAAACATTTTCCCCTGAAAAAATTGGAGGACAAAGACTATTAACTTCCCCTTACTCCTTGATTAGCAACATTGAAATTTTCTTCTGTTCATCACATGGGAGAAAGACAATACATTAAAGGTTACTTCTAAGATAAATATTACTGTAATGAGGCACCTAAATACATAAGATATGTCCTTATTCTATCTGCTGAGCATTAATTATAAAAATGCTTTTATTGCAGAAGATCATTACTTTGACTTGTCATAAGTGATTGACATTTCCTTTTCCCAATAATAATTAAATCTAAGCATCTTCTAGCCAAAATCTGTAAGATAAAAATACTGTATCACTGAGAAACATCAATATGTAGATTTTGTGTCCTCTTAGGGAGAAAAACATTTTATGTCCCGACAAAATAATTAATCTGAAATTAAAGAGTGTACCTCTGTCTGACACCCCTTTTTAACAAAATAAGGTCATACCAAGATGTTTATTGTGTCATCTTCACCTTCACATTAGAATGCAACTCAAGCGTTAACTTAGGCCTATCCGTATCAGTTGTCTTGCATTTCCCCCACAATGTAACTTATCAATAGGATTAAAAATGCATGTAAGTTCAAGAACTAAGGGGCCACTACTATATTTATGCAGCATGACCTTCAAAGCTACACAAAGTTGCATCCTTATAATGCATCTTATAAAAGGTCCTTATAAAAGCCAGGCTGGTTTGAGTAAGGTTTTCCTTTCTCTGTATTAGACCTCTAATTTGTTTAAAAGCTACTGAGTGCATAGTTTGGAGAAAACATACACAAGGGGTAATAATTAAAAGATTACAATGTATTGTCTCTCTAGTTAAACTGTGTAAATAATACATTGTCTCTAATTGCCAAGCCTTCAAATATTTCACACTAATTTAGATGAATAAGTATGGGCAGTTTTAGAACAGAATGAGGCACTGAGTATATAGGGTATCAGAAATTGTTCAGAGGAATGTTTCAAGCGAAGCAACATCATGATTGGTGGTACAGTGGTTAGAATGCAGTATTGCAGGAGAACTCTGACTGCAACCTGGAGTTCGACCCTGATGGGGCTCAAGGTTGATTCAGCCTTCCATCCTTCTGAAGTCGGTAAAGTGAGTACCCAGATTGTTGGGGGCAATATGCTGATGTTGTAAACTGCCCAGAGAGTGCTGTAAAGCACTATGGGGTGGTATATAAATCTAAGTGCTATTGCTATCTTGACTCAAATGTCCAGGTACATCTTAGAAGATGGTCAGTGTAGGTACCTCTTTAATAATCTTCTCAGAAACTGGGAGGGAAGGCAATTGGTTTGATAAAATTCACAAGCTTGGAAAATCTTTGTATCCTTTCAACAAGATGGATAGCTACCCATTATCAACAAGATGGATAGCTAACGCCCCTGTGTGGCAAAATATTATTAACAAGAGAATAAAGATATACTTTTAACACTAAATAAAAAGTACCACCTGTCCAATTCTCTCACTTATTTCCTTTTCCATAAATCTAGTTAAAGAAGTCTCTGTGAGAAACTTGCTTTCAGGCCTAATCAACTATTAAGAAGCTAAAAGCATCATTAAAAATACTCTAGGACTGATGATTTGCACAGTCCCAATTCACTATGAATATTTCAGGTAACACAATGTCCCATCAGGAAGTTTTCTCCAGTCCTGTTACTAATCACCTGTATATGTTCTGATCCTTAAGCTGTAAGCTACACCAACACTGAATGAATAGTTAATTCCTTATGAATAACAGAATCGCTGAAAAACAATGAAACCAAGTTTCAGCGGCAATTTTCTGTTTCAGGATGTTGGCTACTCAAAATAATTTTGGAAGAGATAATGATTCTGAACCTGGTACTTTTTTACTCAGAAGAAAAATGTAATAGCAATAGTACTGAGACTTATACACTTATATACCACTTCACAGTGCTTTACAGCCATCTCTAAGCAGTTTTACAGAGTCAGCATATCGCCCGTTGCAATCTGGGTCCTCTTTTTACTGACCTTGGAAGGAATGGAAGGTTGAGTCATTCTTGAGCTGCTCAGAATCGAACTCCTGGCAATGGACAGTGAGTTAGTAGTCTACAGTACTTTTTCTAACCACTGCACCACCACGACTCTTATTGCAGCTAACTCTAAATTACATGGCTAGAAATGGAAACAAGATGTTGAAACTATGGAAAGAGTGCAAAGAAGAGCAACAAAAATGATTAGGGGACTAAAACTAAAACATGAAAAGAATGGTTGCTGGACGATGGGTACGTCTAGTTGAATGAAAAGAAGGACAGGGGGGTGGCATATGATAGCAGTGTTCCAATATCTAAGGGGTTACCACAAAGAAGAGGGAATCAATCTATGCTCCAGAGCACCCGAAGGCAGGACAAGAAGCAATGGATGGAAACTAATCAAAGGAGAGAAGCAACTTAGAACTAAGGAGACATTTCCTGACACTTAGAACAATTAATCACTGGAACAAATTGCCTGCAGAAGTTGTGAATGCTCCAACACTGGAAGTTTTTAAGAAGAGATTGGACAACCATCTGTCTGAAATGGTATAAGGGTTTCCTACCTGAGCAGGAGGTTAGACTAGAGGACCTCCAAGGACCCTTCCAATACCGTTATTCTGTTAAATGAACTAGACAGATAATTTAAAAAACATGGTGTACCAAGGCACCCCACAGGGATAGCTTATCCTCCAGGCACTGATATTTACTCTAACTACATTGGACCAGACACCATGATTGGCCATTGTGCTTCCTGGATACAAAGAGTACTAAACGTTATCCTTTCCTAGCTGAGATCTACTGGAACAATTTGTCTTGGCTCAGCAACAGAGTGCAGGCCTGTGTATGGTGGTGGTAGGACAGGAATAGTTGTTGTTTTTGCATTCGTTAATGCTAATTTAAGCATTTCCTGTCAGTTTTGACCCCAAAGTTTATGACCTGGCTCCAATTCTCAGCTGGTGCCCTCAACTCTGATTCTCTGGCTCACGTCTTAGGGCTGTTGACAGTTCTCTTTATCACAAAGTGCTCATTACGTTCTGTTTGCTGCCTATTTATGTGACTCATTGCTCTTTCCAAAAAGTGCATCCAAGTGAACAATCCAATTTTTTATGATACAGGCTTGCATGGAAATTATCAACTCTCTTTAAGAGAAATGATCAGCGCAGAAACCTTCAGCAGGCACTACTCTAGAGCAAACATTCTTATTATTCTGTCTAAACTCACTGAATATTGAGGGTGTGTGGAATCACTATATAAAGGCGATTGAAATTGTCTTAAATAAAGAGGACCAAATTTGGTATAGCAGCAGAAGCTTACAAAAGAAAGTGGAGTAAAAAAAATGGCCAGATCCATCAGTGCCATTTTGAGGCGGGGGGGAAATCCTCCTAACTTATCTTCTAAGAGAAAACTATATTTCCCTGTTGTTCAATCTAACCTCCCTTCTTCCTTCTTCCTTGCCAAGAACAGAGCATATGCAGAACACCCATTCTTCACTTCCTATACACAGACACACACATACGAATACACACAAGTCCAGAGATACTTCCTATAAACCCTGCTGGCAATGAAGCTGGAAAGAATGTCAGAAACCATACTCTGCAAATATTTCAAGGGATTTGGAACGATCTGTCCTTCTAGTGCATCAGCAGCATAACTCTTCAAAAGCTGAACAGCACAGGACCAAATTTAGTGCGTGGGGAGAAGCCAGAAAGCTGCAGTTTGAGTTTAAAAATGAGCTATGTGACATTAGAGACTGGAGAGTGGGGGGAAATCCAGCATTATGGGAAAGACAATTGTGCAGCCATTCAAAAGATTGGCAACAACTCCAGCTCTTCTCCTGTCTTCTTGTCATGTGATCCAGAGAAGAACATATGTAGCCAGCTTCCCAGTAGACTCATATATACAACTATATAGCCACTACTGATAAATGGCTTGGAAATAATTCTCTACATGTTTTTGCTCCGTCTGTCTATCTGTCTGTCTGTCTGTCCATCAGTCTATCCATCCATCTATCCATCCATCCATCCAATCATCTAGCTATCTATATCTCTCTCCATTACCAAAAAAAATTGTTTTCTATGGTAGAGAACTACTGCCAATGAAAAGAATTTAATGCATGAGAAATGGACAAATTAGATTCAAAGCAGATGAAAAAAAAACACTGAAATACATACAAGGGGAATAACAAAGTGACTGATATATTAATATATCAGTGTTAATGGCTCTGTCATCACGACTGTACCTGTTTTCATCCTGACAGTATTGACTAATAACATCTTTGTAACTTCAGCCAGCCTTCACTGAAAAGATATAAAGCTAATCCTCATTATTTTTATTCTGGCACAACAATGATTGGATAACTCAAGAAGTTGCTCTAAATCAAAGTGTATGTTCTAGAAACTGAAAAAGATTGGTGTATATGCCTATAACAAAGAAGGAAGATATAACAGAATATGCCAATTATCATACCATTCCTCATGCAAGCAAAGTTTTGCTTAATATCTCAAAAAAAAAAAAAATAGAATAGAATAACCAAGTTGGAAGGGACCTTGGAGGTCTTCTAGTCTAACCCCTCTGCTCAGGCAGGAAACCTATACCACTTCAGACTAACGGTTATCCAACATCTTTTTAAAAACTTCCAGTGTTGGAGCATTTACAACTCCTAGAGGCAAGTTGTTCCACTGGTTAATTCTTCTGCCAGGAAATTTCTCCTTAGTTTTAAATTGCTTCACTCCTTGATTAGTTTCCACCAATTGCTTCTTGTCCTGCCTTCAGGTACTTTGGAGAATAGTTTGATTCGCTCTTCTTTGCGGCAGCCCCTGAGATATTGGAACACTGCTATCTTATAAGCATAGAAGAGAGAATGGAGAGAGAAATGCCAAAGATCTAAGAATTTTATAGAAAAGACAAAGGGATGTGAGATCAAATAGTTAAGATAGGATGGCTTATGAAAGTGCAAGAGAAAAATAAGGATGTTTAGCTTTGTTTTATTGATAAATGTAGCCAATTCAAGAAAGAGTTAGAAGTAATGAGTGTACAGGAACATCTAATTATTCTTTTGAAATAATATTTACAACAATTAAAAAAAAACCAGAGTGATTCAGAATAGGAAAAGGAGTGAGACAAGAATGCACATTGTCCCTGCATGGTTAATGTGAGCATAAAACTGGGTATGTCTAGTCTGATGAAAAGAAGGACTAGAGGTGACATGATAAAGTGTTCCAATATTTGAGGGGCTGCCACAAAGAAGAGGGGAGTCAAGCTATTCTCCAAAGCACCTGAAGACAGGACAAGAAGCAATGGGTGGAAACTAATCAAGGAGAGAAGCAACCTAGAATTAAGGAGAAATTTCCTGACAGTTAAAACAATTAATCAGTTAACAATTAATCTACTCCACTCCATTCCATTCCAAGGCAGTATCGGAAAGCGAACTTTCTGATACAGAAGACGAACAGTCAGTAAAATCTAGATGACACCAAAAGCAAAAAGGAAGAAGGACTTAAAGAGTAAATATAGACAGTGCAAAGATGTAAGTTATAGAGATAAAGTAGTTACCAGAGTTAGTTAATTTAAACAATGCAAACATGCAGATATTTCTGTTTTCTTGGGCTCAAAAATATAAAGAAGCAGAATGTGCTGGAGATGCTTTAAAAAAAAAAAGGATAATTTTAGGAAGAAGCAATAATAAATTAGGTCCAAAAAGCATAAGGGTGTTTTTATGACAACAGAGATCATGATAATTAAAGCAAAGTTCCTTCCCAGTTGCTGAAAGCATGGCTGTGAAAGATGTACATTAACAAAGAGTAAGAGAAGGAAGAAAGCAGATTTGAATTATGAGTCAAGAGACTGATACTAAGAGCAGCATGGACAGTAAAAAGAACCAATCAATCAGTCCTGAACCAAATAAAGACTGACTGCTCCCATAATGCCGTAATCAACAAAGAGAAGCTCAAAACCTTCTCTGTGTTTGAAATCAATGGATGATCAAAAAGAAAAACATCATAAACTTATGTAATGAAATATTGAAACATTCATCTTCTAATGCTTCTAAGCTCTCCATTTTTCTTATTTGTTCTTTATTTTTCCTTTTGGTTTGCATTTTTCCCCTTTTCTTCGGTGTTTGCCTTTTCTTCTTTTCTTTCTTTCTATCTTTTTCTTAAGAATCCATAAGGGAAGGGAAGTAGAGAAATGGGAAAATGATGAGTTAAGTGGATGGTGGGTTTAAAAATGCTAGATCAGGGGTGTCAAAACTCAATTTCATTGAGGGCCACATCAGGGTTGGGTTAGACCTTGGGGAGGGGCTGTATGGGCATTGCCGGGTGGGCGTGGCCAGCTTGATGTCACTCGTGTCGGCGCCTGTAGTGGCTCAAGTACTCTACAGCAAAAACAGGCTCTGTTTTTGGCTGTGATGGCCTCCTGCAGCCCCCTGCCAGCAAAAATGGAGCTTGGGTGGGCCACACACATCCCCTCGGGCTCCATTTTCACTGGCAGAAGGCTGCAGGAGGCTGTCACAGCCAAAAACGGAGACTGGAAGGGCTGGGCGTGGCCCTCCCAAGTTCCATTTACGCGGGCAGAAGCACCACAGCCGGTCCTTCACTGTTTTCACAGTGTGGCCTCACAGACCAGATCTAAGCAACCCATGGGCTGGACCTGGCCCACGGGGCCTTGAGTTTGACATCCTGTGCTAGAGAATACCTATTAGTTATTACTGGAGATTGATACATGCTCAAAGTTCAGACTGACTCAGTGGTATCTAACTAATTATGAAATGGAAAATTATTCTTTGATCTCTCACAGGAACTGATTTATATGGTTTACTACTAGTTTCTCTACTCAACAGCTCCAGGTTTACAATGATTGGCAGTGGTTCTACAGGGACTGAATTTGGGAGCTTTTGAAAGCAAAAGATGTGCTCTACCATTGAATTATAGCTTTCCCGTTTCGGTGCTAAGCTGTTGAGGTTCCAATTAAATCTTATAGCATTAGTAACTGACAAAATCCCTAGATATGTTGGTCCAGATATTACTGCACCGTGACTAGCTTACTTATAAGCATTGTAAGGTCAAAGATTGGTGCTCAAAATATCTTATGACATAAATTGAGGACATGGGCAAATAATTTTCACAAATATGTCCACAGATATATTAGTTGTTTTTATTGTTCTGTATTTATAAACCACACAGAGTCTATGGAAATAGGTGGCAATAATTAATGTAATAACAATGACAATAATTCTGAGGATCTCTTATTTCAAAAATCAAAATGAAAGATAGAATTTTGATGATGTGATGGAAACTGCAAGCAGCCAATTTGTCTCCGATTACATTTAACAAATAGTGACTCCAGGAAATATATTGTCCCATTAAATGTTTGTATATAATTCCCATTAGTCTTGAGGAAGCATTAGTATGTGCTTTAATAAGTACTTTGCTAAAAATGGGCTACTCGTAACCAATAAATAAATAATATGCAATATACAGTATAATTTCCTGTAAGCAATATTCTTAAAATATCATATCCTTTCAAACAAATAATTGGAACGGATATATTTGAAATTTGATATTTAAACAGAGGAATTAAGAGTAAGAATATTATCCCAAATTTCATAACAGAAATGAGGTAATCAATACAATCTATCAGGATTTTAGAAACCCCTTATGTGGATTTTTCAGTACCAAGAACGTTGCAGGGAAATAATAAGAAAGCACCAAAATGAAACATATGTCAGCATCATGGCAGTTGTGGAATATGCGTATGGAGCTCTCTGTTCTAACACGAGGAGCTTGGAATAAATGTGGGTAGATCGGGAGCACTTCCATATGAAGTTTTTATGCCATTTGTAAAGAGGTTCTGCAGCTCCATGTTCTCACAGCCTTAGGGGTAACGGAAAGTGAGCTGGCTGACTTTTGGGTTGCTTTCACTATTTCTCTGGTCATGTGGCCAGCATGGCTGTATGACAAAGTTGCACGGAATGTTGTTACCTTCCACCTGAACTGGTACTTATTAATCTACTTGCATTTGTATGCTTTCAAACTGCTAGGTGGGAAGGAGCTGGGCCAGGGAACTCAGCCCATTGCGCAGAGCTCGGGTCTCAAACCTGGGCTGCCAGTTCTTCAGCTGACATGCTCAGTGTTTTTAATCACTGAGCCATCATGCCCATCCGTCAATATACTCAGTCTTAATCCTGTGATGACCCAGAGTGTAAAACAAACGTAACAAAATCCAAAACGTAAATAAATGTCCTTTAATGCCTCCAATTTGGACCCACTGTTCAATAATACTCAGTTGGAGATAAAACATACTCAAAAATAGTTTTCAAAAGAAAGCAATACAGTCCAAACTTAATGAGCAGATAGAGGTGAAATAAAAAAACCAAACAAACTACAATGATGAAGTTTCCACAACGGAACAGGAGAAATATTTACCAAATTCAAGGAGATAACAAGGCACAATCTATTGGAAGGATGCCAACCAAGATAACTTCAGACCAAAATAAAACATGCTTTGTTTCCAGCGTTTGCCAGTACGCAGGTCCAAACTCTTATTCAGTTTTCATACCTGTAGCCCATGAAGATGATTAAGGCCCTCTCCTCCCGAGGAGACCACATCTCTCCCTTATCCTCTCTTCCCTGCATGCCCTAGGATGGATAGGGGATGGGCCTGGGTCCTCCTCTGACTGGCCAGCCAACCTCTGCCCTTCCCCAGCCTCCTCCACAACCTCCGGAGCCACACTTCCACTCCCTGTCAGCTGTTCCTCCTCTCCCTCAGAGTCAGTGTCCACCAGGGGTATGACAAATCCTTCCAGTCAGCTTCTACTCAGTTCCATATTCTTGTTCTTGATTGAAAATTAGTCTGTACTAAATTCTTGCCTACAACATAGGTTACAATTGTTAGAAAAACATCTAGTAAATAAACTTTGGGGTCATGCTGCAACCATTGTTTTTCATAGGAACTCATAGATCAAAGAATGATGGCCAGCTTTGTCTTATCCAATAGATCTGATTTTGGAAAGGCCAAAGTACATCACCGTGGCTTTGAATATGAGGAAGAGGAGACTAGGATGTTTGCATGCATGTGTGTATGTGTGAGCATGTGTATTAGCAACAGCACTTAGACTTATTTAAAGCTTCACGGTGCTTTACAGCCCTCTCTAAGCAGTTTACAGAGTTGGCATATTGGCATATTGCCCCCAACAACCTGGGTCCTCATTTTACCAAACTCACCTTGAGCTAGTGAGAATCGAACTGCTGACCTGCTGGCAGCCAGCAAAGGTAGCAAGCAATACTGCATTGTAACCTCTGTCTGTCTGTCTCTCTCTCTCTCTCTCTCTCTCTCTGTGTGTATGTGTGAGGACTAGGGGTGACATGATAGCAGTGTTCCAATATCTCAGGAGCTGTCACAAAGAAGAGGGAGTAAAATCAGTAGTGGTATTTTACGTTTTGGCCCGGTTCTGCCGAGCCAGTAGTACCGATGAGCAGCAGAGACCGAACTGGTTCTCTCCGCTGCTCTGTTTTTAGGCCCACCCACCCGCCTGGGCTCCAATACTCACCTTTATTCCCTGCTTTTGAAACGCAGCTGCTTTGTGCGGCACAGTAGAGTGCCGTGTGGCAGCTGCTGAAGTGACAGGGAGAGTGCAGGCTTGCAGGAGGCAAGTTGGAACACCTCTGTGCTTCAGCAAAGTGTGTGTTTGACATGCACGCAAACCTGAATGCGCGCAAAGTGCGCACACCAAGCCATGCCCACTGAACTGATGGTAAAAATATTTGAATCCCACCACTGAGTCAAAATATTCTTCAAAGCATCTGAAGGCAGGACAAGAAGCAATGGGTAGAAATTAATCAAGGAGTGAAGCAACTTAGAACTAAGGAGAAATTTCTTGACAGTTAGAATAATTAATCAGTGGAACAACTTGCCTCCAGAAGTTGTAAATGCTCCAACACTGGACATTTTTAAGAAGAGATTAGATAACCATTTGTCTGAAGTGGTGTAGGGTTTCCTGCCTAAGCAGGAAGTTAGACTAGAAGACCTCCAAGGTCCCTTCCTACTCTGTTCTTCTATTCTATTCTATTCTATTCTATTCTATTCTATTCTATTCTATTCTATTCTATTCTATTCTATTCCTTTCCCCCCCCACACACATACACATTTCTCCCTGGGGCAGGGGTAGGGGACTTTTGTACTACATAAACCATCATAGCTATGCTGCATTGACCATTCCCTGCATTTCAAGGTCAGCAGGAGTACAGAAAATCACATGGGCAGCTTCAAAATCTTTTCAAGATATATGAGAATGGAAACACTGTTCGCAAGTGAACAATTATGAATCAATGTTTAATGATAATGATTTAATTCATAATTCATTAATTACAAATCATTACTCATAACATTATTTATTATTCATGACTATAAGTGTCCTTATAACAATAGCCAGATGGACTCTTCCAACACCACAAGGTCACTGATTATGCAGCTTTTTTCTTGTCTAACACATGTTACTGTATTTCGTTGCAATGGCTATAAGGGTCTCTGCATGAATTATGTATTACCTTTGCTTCTACCTCTCCCAGGAAGGGCACAAGAAAAACAACACCAATTTCATACTGGTGTTAGCTTTCATGGCTGGGATCTGCTGCGTAGTGTTGAGCTTCAGGGTTTAGTGAATGTGGCCAGAACTTTTCCTTTTAAAATTAAGGGATAAACAGTTAGTAAAAAAAGCTGTGGAACATTATTTCAATATAAGTGTTGCCGGCAGCCTGTGCAGACGGCAGCGGAATCGGACAATGGCAAAGAACGGGGACCAGCCCAGGAGTCTGGAGAAGACTCGGACGAGGGTCCTGCATCCAAAGCAGAGATGGGGCCAGGACGGGAGTGGGGTGCTGACTCTGGAGCCTCTGGAGTCTGGCAGCAGAAAGGCAGAGAAACAAGGGGAGCCTGTTCCAGTGAGTGTGTGCGCAGAGATGCTAGAAGGCAAGAGCAGCTGAAACAAAAAGGGAGACTCAAGAGTAAGGCTTGGAGGTAATTGCCCCTCCCATAAGGTATAAAGGGCAGGCAAAGGTGAAGAAACCTTTGTAGGAATCAAACTCATTCATTCTGTTTGGATTAATCCTTGAAGCTCTTTGTGGACATTGTACTTCCATTGGTTTTTGGCACTTTTGTTGCTAGCAGCAATTCAAAGGAAAGAAAGGTGAGTGCTTATCTCGAGGGACTATTTGGGACTCATTACAGGCTGGGAATGAACATAATTCCCAGCATTGAAATAAAACAAGAGTTGTTTTAACTAAGTACGTGCTTAATTACGGTCTTGGAAGCCTTGGTCAGAACAATAAGAGCACAGTAGCAAGATTACTAAATGCATAGAGAAGGAAAGAGTTGGCACCGCCAAGTATGGAAGAATGGTTGGGGAAGATGACAGATTTTGCTGAAATGAATATTTTAACTTATTTCATTAGACAAAAGTCATTAACTACATTTCTTGCTAATTGGAAGCCTCTTACAGCAATAGCATATATACTTATATACGCTCAGGGGCTAAGATGCTGAGCTTGTTGATTAGAAAGGTCAGCAGTTCAGCGGTTCGAATCGCTAGAGCTGCATAACCGAGTGAGCTCCCAATACTTTGTCCCAGCTTTTGCCAATTAGCTGTTCAAAAGCATGAAAAATGCAAGTAGAAAAATAGGGACCATCTCAGGGGGAAGGTAACAGCGTTCTGTGTGCCTTTGGCATTTAGTCATGCTGACCACGGAGAGGTCTTGGGACAGTGCTGGCTCTTCGGCTTTATAACAGAGATGAGCACCATTAGAGCCGGAAACAATGATATTTGCCACATAGCTTTTCTCCTACCGCACTAACATGTTTTACACAATATTATCTCTACATGGTCCTATAACCTGGCTGGATTATAAAAGTTCATGGAAGGTTTGGCCATAAATGAAAACAAGAAGGTCTCTGCAGCTGCTTAGCAATGATCCCCAAAACACTTTGAAGCAGGTATTTGCTGCTTAGCGCTACTTGGCAAATAGTATACTATCCTCTAAAACTGCTGGCTGCAAAAAAGCCATACAAAATACAGTCACTGATCAACCATGATTTTTTCTAGTTTGCTTTTAAATCCTTGTACCAGAATACACAGCAAAGCTCTATAGAAGAAGCTCTACATAATGAGGGTTGTTAAGATTAATCTTGAGATTGCAGCCAATTTGGTGTAGTAGATAAGACATCAGGCTAGAAACTGGGAGGCTGTGAGTTCTAGTCCACCTTACACACAGCCAGCTGGATGGCCTTGGGCTGATTATTCTCTCTCAGCCCTAGGAAGGAGGCCATTCCCAAAAAGCCTTTCCAAGAAAACTTTAGCGACTTGTTGAGGTCTCAAAGGCATATACACTCACATACGTGCACACAGATTTTATGGGACTCATGCAAAAATATCAATAGATATTCAAGATAACATATCTGAGATGTACCTACAAAAATATTGATAGAAACCATTCACTAAGGCCTTAACTATTACATTTTAACAAAACCTAAAAAGTTTCCACTAATTTACAAGTTATTCCACTTAGTTTCATGTATATAATTAACTGAGAGCTGGACACAGATATGCTGACAACAAAGTCAGAATCCCTAGGGTCACAATGCAACTGAAAAAAACATCCACTATAAATAGCATTCTTGCAGTCATATTCAATTGCACAATGTTGAACTCTCTGGCATGCAGTAGATTAAACTTTAGTTTTTAGAAGTTATATTTACACCCACTTGGTAGTACAAGGACATTGTCAGCAGGAAAAGAAAATATATATTAAGTTAATCCCATAAAATTAGAGAAGAATTATCCCATAAGTAAACACTAATCCTGAATTAATACTTTTTGTTTAAATTGTCATTGTAAATTCCAATGGCAAAATATTTGACATATTATTCAAATATGAATAATTATTTAAATACATTTTCCTCAATAAAAAACTGGCATGCATTAACTCTCTTCTGTAAATGTATACTTAACGGCTATTTTATAATACAGAAAATGTCTTGTATATGTATCACTTAAGTTGTTGGCAATTTTAACAGTTTCATTTATTTTGCAAGAGATGGGTTTCACTTTAATTGTCATGGAGCATAAATTAAATATTGGATATTTTCATACATATTCCAGGAAACATTTCAGTAAATATAAATTATTATAAAGGATATTGTCAACCCCTAACCCTCTCACTTCCCCCATCTCTTCCTTTCTAATTTTCCTCTATCATCTATTTATCTATTTTTCTCTATCTATCTATCTATCTATCTATCTATCTATCTATCTATCTATCTATCTATCTATCTATCTATCATCTATCATCTATCATCTATCTATCTACCCACCTACCTACCATCTCTTTTTTTCTAGATAGATGAAGCATACATAGGTATGCATTTGATGTTTTACAAAATTTTTGGTTTTATAGAAAAAATGGTATTGTTCTTTACTCCATGAATCTCTCCCCATTAAGAGAGTCAAATGTAATTTTTCCTTTCACTTCTGTGTAAGCTTTAAATTTGAAATTTTCATTAAAAGAGGTTATTTACAGTGCACCTACTGTGAAATAGACGGGAGGTGGGGAAAATGAAACACTGAATATCCAGTCTGTTGTAGGCTAAATGATAGCTCACTCACTTGGCAACACCATAATGCGTGCAGCAGGTAAACAACATGTTATGTCCCTGGAACTTGCCAAAGTCCCCACCCAGGTCCGTTCATGCTGCGGGGGCGTTTGCTGCCCCTCATTGGCTGGCCTCCCTCGACAGCCGGCTATAAAAGCCAGCTGCAGGGTCCGGCCAGCCGCTGATCGCTGGAAGCCTGCTCCAGGCAGGGCTAACACGTTCAGTCCTTTATTGTTCCAATAAAGTCTTGTTGCACCCAAGCCCTGGTCTAGCCTCTCATTGCTCAACTACAACACTGGCGACGAGGGTGGGATGGCTACCAGAGGCAATTCGCAACAGCTGAAATCACTAAAATAACCGCTGAGCCGCAGCCGCGCCGCCGGAGAGCTCGGTCAGCAATAGCGAAAGTAATAGCGTCTGTAGCCGCTTGTTAGCAAGCTACAGAGGAAAGTGAAGCGCTGCGAGCCGCAGCCGCTCAGCACAAAAAGAGCGCGAAATTCAAACGGCTGTCGTTTGGATTTCTAGCCGGAATACAGCGCGGTGCTGTTATTCCGAGCTACTGACACTCATGCAGGCGCGATTTTCAAAGCGCTATCAGAGGCGGCAAGCCAGCACTGCCTACGCTCTCCAGGAGCGCGAATTTCAAAACGCTGCCAACAGTCGTTGCAGCTCAGCACAATTGTAGCCCAGAGAGAGAGCAGAGAGGTCTATGAAGCCTCTCCAGAGCTGAAATCACTAGACTAACGAGAGCACAAGGGCCATTTGTGTCCCAGAGAGATTTCTTAACAGCATATCACGCAGGAGTCCTCGTCATGAACTCCAACCCAGCCTTCCCACCGTTCAAACCGGAAGAAGAAAAATGGGAGTCATACAAGAATCGTTTTAACCACTACATCGACGCTATCGGTCTGGCTGATGCTGGGGAGCACAGAAAAAAGTCATTCTTCCTCAGCTATTGCGGGGCCATCGTTTTTGATACCGCCACAGCACTCGTCACCTTCACCTCCAGAGGCGACTACTCGCCAGGAAGGACCTCAACCTATCCCAGGCCGTCGAGGAAGCCTTGGCAGCAGAGCTGGCAACCCAGTCCGCCACTGAAATTCAAGGCCCCGTTCCCAAACAAAGCTGCGCCACCGTTCATTCAGAAGAGGTAGTCAACGAAGACGACCCTAACGAGCAAACAGACATCCACCGCCTCACCCATGCCAAACAACCACAGGCAGGAGCCAGGCTAGAAACCAACAGCGCACCCAAACACATCATCCTATGCCTATCCTGTGGAGGACCTCACTCGAGAGCTACGTGCAAATTCAAGGGTGCCATCTGTAACCAGTGCCACAAAAAAAGGCCACATCGCTAGAGTCTGCCAGGCCGCGCACAACTCAGCACAAAAGGTTCCTTCCTTTTCCCATTCTGGGCCTCAAAGGCAAGTACTCAATTGTCACACTTGCTACCATGCTAACCACACCTGTCACTCTATTAGTAAAATAACACTTTCCGTTCTATTAGAAGGTAAACCTTGTTGTATGGAGGTTGACACGGGGTCAGCGCTCTCAATCATCTCTTGGAGCACCCTCAAGAAAATCCAGCCCAGACTATCCAGAAACCAGCTCCAGAAGTGCCAGATCTCCTTGAGGGATTACCAGGGAAAAGACATTCCAGTGCTCGGCAAAGGCAAGTTCCTTGTTAATTTTAAAGCTTTTAAAGGCCACCTGCCTCTAGTGGTAGTTAACGGCAACCTCCCCAGTCTTCTGGGGCTTGATTGGTTCCCCTACCTCGGCCTAGGGTTAACAGGAGTCCATGCTGTCTCAGCTTCTGACACTGACTCCTTATTCACTGACTACTCAGACGTATTCAGCAATGAGTTGGGGTGCTATAAGGGGACCCCCATCTCATTTGCAGTTGACCCCCAAGCGGTTCCAGTCCGGCTGAAACCGCGTAGAGTCCCATTCGCCATTCGGCCTAAACTGGACGCAGAGCTCGATAAATTATTAAAGCAAGGGGTCATTGAGCCGACAGACTTCGCCAAATGGGAGACGTCAATTGTCACACCCCTAAAAAAGGATGGCAGTCTGAGAATTTGTTCTGATTACAAAACAACAATCAACCGCTTTCTACAAGTTAGCGCGTACCCAGTCCCGGTCATTCAACATTTACTGCATACCTTTGAGCCTGGCAACATTTTTGCCAAATTGGACATGTCGCAAGCGTATCAGCAGTTCCCCGTTGACAACCAAACGGCGGAACTGCAGACCATTGTGACTCACAGGGTGCCTTCGGAGCAAGCGTCTCCAGTTTGGCGTAAGTGTTGCCCGGGATTTTCCAATCCTCATGGAGCGTATACTACAGGGCCTCCTGGCGTAGTACCCTACTTCGACGACATTTTGGTCTCGGCCAGGGACAGACCCCAACTCTTCCAGAGAGTCAGAGCAGTGTTAGACAGGTTCAGACAGCATGGCCTCAAATTAAAAAGGAAAAATGTGCCATTGCCACTAGACAGGTGGACTTTCTGGGCTATAAGATTGACGCCTCAGGCATCCACCCCCTAGAGTCCAAGGTCAAGGCAATTCATGAGACACCCACGCCAACCACTAAAGCCGAGCTACAAGCCTTTTTGGGATTATTGAACTTTTATGCATCATTTCTACCTCACAAAGCATCAGTAGCAGAGCCTCTACACAGGCTCTTAGATAAAAAAAGCACCTTGGCACTGGGGACACAAGGAAGACACCGCTTTTCGCGCAGTCAAATCACTGCTCACATCTGACGCGGTCCTCATTCAATTTGACCCACACCTTCCACTGGTACTAGCCGCGGATGCTTCCCCTTTTGGGATTGGCGCCGTATTAAGCCATAGACTACCCAACGGCTCTGAGGCACCGATTGCCTTCTTTTCCAGAACGCTCTCAGCAACAGAGCGTAACTATAGTCAGATCGACAAGGAGGCTTTAGCCGCAGTGGCCGCAGTTAAGAAATTTCATGAATTCCTGTTTGGCCACAACTTTGAGCTAATCACGGACCACAAGCCTCTCCTGGGTCTTCTTTCCGGGGACAAGCAGACTCCCCAAGTGTTGTCTCCTAGAATGACGAGGTGGACTTTGTTCCTGGCGGCCTATTCGTACAAGCTCATCCACCGCCCTGGAAAAACGTTAAGTCACGCAGACGCCCTCAGCCGCTGCCCCCTGCCAGCTCCAGCAGAAGACCCGGCCCCGGTCCATGCCATCTTCGATGTCACCGAGCTCGACCTCCCTGTCACCGCTCTCGACATCGCCACCAAATCCAAGACGGACAAAACCATCGCCCAGGTACTGGACTGGGTGAGGAGGGGGTGGCCGGGCTCAAACCTCTCAGCCGAATTCACACCTTTTAAGACCCGTCAACAGGAGCTGTCTAGCATACAGGGCTGCCTGCTGTGGGGCACCCAGGTGGTTATTCCGGCCTCACTCCACACACCAGTCTTAGAGGCATTACACGAGGGCCACCCGGGCATCGTCCGGATGAAGGCGTTGGCACGAAGCTACGTCTGGTGGCCGGGCCTGGACGACGACATCGTCAAGTGGGTAAGCTCATGCCAACCCTGCCAGGAATCCAGACCATCCCCTCCAGTCACCACCCCCACAAAGTGGGAGAGCGCCAACGCACCTTGGTCAAGGCTACACATTGACTTAGCGGGTCCGATTCATGGCAAGACCTTCTTGGTGGTCGTAGATTCATACTCAAAATGGATCGATGTGGCCCAACTATCCACAACCACCACGCTAGAAGTTACCAAGGCTCTAACTCGCCTATTCGTAACACACGGGTTACCAGACACCATTGTTTCAGATAACGGCCCCCAGTTTGCCTCAACAGAATTTAGCCGTTTTGCCACAAATCTTGGCATCCGAAATATCTTCACGGCTCCCTTCCATCCTGCCAGCAACGGATTGGCAGAACGAGCCGTTAGATCCACAAAAGAAGCATTAGCCAGATTCAGCAAAGAAGATTGGCATCACAGGCTCTCCCGTTTCTTGCTGAGCTAACACTCGACCCCTTGCATGGTCACCAACAAGTCCCCTGCAGAACTTCTAATGGGTAGGCGCCTAAGAACTGTGTTGGATAGGCTCCACCCTCACTATTGTCCTGACACCCCTCTCGCTTCAATGACGGGGGTCAGAGATTTTGTCTTGCAGGAACTCGTATTTGCGAGGAACTATGCCGGAGACCTGCTGTGGATCCCAGGAGTGATAGTAGCAATCACCGGCCCCCGGTCGTACCGAGTCCAGCTGGAAGACGGCCGCATCTGGAGAAGACACCTGGATCAGCTAAGGAAACGACAGGGTACCCTCGCCAGTGTCGGATCGTGGGCTCAGGTCGACCCCCAGGTGCCACACCAAGCTCCCATCGAAGACCATGCCAGAGCCACTGCACCACCTACACCCGGACCAGGAGAGTTGGCAGTAGACCGGGACTGCCAGATGGGTCCGCCACCGGCACCAGTAGATGGGACCACAACATCGCCAACCAGAAGCACCACACCGGTGCCAGTGCAAACCCCAGAGCGAGGCTGCACCCCATCACCAACCCTACCGGGTTCCTCGGACTCTGAGACACTTGGTAACTCACTGGAGTTACGACGCTCAGGGCGCCAGCACAGACCGCCCGCTTATTTAAGTGACTATGCGTGTTCGCATCTGGGGGGAAGGGGTGTTATGTCCCTGGAACTTGCCAAAGTCCCCACCCAGGTCCGTTCATGCTGCGGGGGCGTTTGCTGCCCCTCATTGGCTGGCCTCCCTCGACAGCCGGCTATAAAAGCCAGCTGCAGGGTCCGGCCAGCCGCTGATCGCTGGAAGCCTGCTCCAGGCAGGGCTAACACGTTCAGTCCTTTATTGTTCCAATAAAGTCTTGTTGCACTCAAGCCCTGGTCTAGCCTCTCATTGCTCAACTACAGCACAACAGATTTGTTAACTGTTCAGCAGTAACTAATCATTGTTTTTATTCCTATCCCAAACATGTTTGGAACAGACAAAAAGCAATGAATGAACCGGGAACTGAGAATTTTGAAACCTCAACAGAAAGAAACCTTGACTTATTTCAGATTCAGATAAAAAGCTCTGAATATTCCTCTGCTGTATGATTAACCTTCCAAGCATTTTCATGTTTCTATTCAAATTGGAGTCATTATCAAATGCATTTAATAAACTGTGACTCAGTTGGGGATCTATTTGATCTCAAGACCAGGTCAGTGAAATATTTTCCCTTCAAATGTTCCAAGATTAAACAAGGTCAGTTGCTAAGCACAATTAAAGTGACTGGCAGTTTGAAATAATTAGCATCAGTGATGAAAAGTGGCATACTTACTCTCTGTCGATGACCAGACACGTCACGGGTTCCGCACTAATAACATTAGCTGTTCTGACATCTTCCCTGAAAGAACAACACCACAGATTTTACACAAAATGGCTAGGCAGTTATCTCTACACTACTATGCAACATTAGGCCACAAATGCATCTTGCAAATGAGAATTATGTTTACTGATATCATGCTTTAAATCATTGACAAATAATGCTATTCTAATTTTGCTGCTCTTGAGAAATGTTTTCAAAACATTATCAACATGGTAATCAGAAATGTTGCTCCAACATTTTAATGTTTTTTTCATAAGACCATTTCATTCATCCTTTTCTCACTTGGCAATTCATTTAGCAGAAGCACACCATTTATATATTAATATGGGTCACAGAAGAAGTGTGGATATTTTGGTATAGTGACGTCTGCACAAACTATCATTTCTATAAATAGAGAAAGGCAAAAAGCAAACAATTAATGAATCAAGCTGCATTAGATGGGAGAAGGCTAATTAATGTGGACCTGCTCTATGAAGAAAACCAGTGTGTGAAGAAGTTAATAAATAGGTTTTAATATGTTTCCTACTTTTGGTTTTTCCTTATGCATCCCTACATAGGTTTCAGTCTGGTATGAATTCCAATTATATCAAGAAAAAATATCTTCAAGATATGTAGTGTATAAATGGGTGGACAAAACTTTTAAAAAAAGTTGTTTTAAAAAATTTTAGTCTCTCACCAAACTGTGCAGCTTTGAAGACACCAACTTTTTAACAAAGATTTTTTGAATACAAAAATAAATGGGACACAAGTATGTTGCAAGGGAATATGCAGTTAACTTTTTAAATGTAACTAATTGGGTGCCATGTAGGGCCATGGGTATTGTTACATAATCAAAACAATAAATGATTATGGCTTAGGTGTTTTGCTTGGAAGAGGGTCCTGCTGCTCAGAAAATTAGTCAGAACCAGTGGTGGGATTCAAAAAAATTTACTACTGGTTTTGTGGGAGTGGCTTGTTAGGCGTGGCAGGGTAAGGATACTATAAAATCTCCAGTCAGAGGTGGTATTTGCTGGTTCTCTGAACTACCCAAAATTTCCGCTACCAGTTCTCCAGAATTGGTCAGAACCTGCTGAATACGATATCTGGTCAGAACATATTCTAGAATGCATTCTAGAAGAGAGACAAGGTAACAGAGGAAAATCTTATGAATTCCCATTTTCTAAGTGGATTTGGGGTTTTGCACAGAACACGAAATGTCTGTTCAGGAAAAGAAAAAGAAAGAAATATAAAATAGACAAAAACTATGAAAAAGGCAATCATTGGAAGCCATATTTGCCATCATATTGGGTGGGGGGGAGAATAAATTGTTTAAATCTTGATATAGAGACTTATCTATAGTGCCTACATTGGTCCAGTAACACTATCACGATATTTTTATTATGCTGTTCAAGGATTATTTGCAGCTATTGTTTTATATAGAAATATTGTTTAACCAACAGAGGATTTCTTACACTTCCCCTTGAACAGCTAAGTTAACATTATGTGGAAATATACAATTTGTCATGGAATTATATATCAAAATGCGATATCACTCCTATTGGCACTACAATGATTTTAAAGAATATATGCTAATAAATAATCCATCAGTAACTCTGTAACCACACACCATTCCAGATCTGATCAAATTATCCCTCACCATAGAACACCATGTATGTTTTTAAACTTGTTTAGTTATGCCTCTCAAGATTAATACCTGTAAATTAAGATGTGATAAATTATACAAAATGTAAGCATGCAGTCAGTCTTTTTATTAGATTAACACAAGTATTTGTTATAACACAGCCCTTCGACAGATCCAGTGCTATAGCCTAGCTTAAAAACACTATGAAAATGCAATCTGGCAATTACTAACTCTGATTTTTTTTCAGTTTCAAGATTGTATTCTTCATCACTACTTCCAGAGAGGTAAAATCCATTCTCAGAATCGCTGTCACTGTCTGAATAACCCATAGCGATGAGATCAGGTCTACCATTTTTCTCCTGGAAAGAAACTTCTGTTTCCTTCTGTCCACAGACTCTTCCCTACGTGCTATTACTTGCTCTGGAATTTTACAGACCCTTTCCATTTAAAATCTCTAGGCTTGGAAAAGGTCACAGCTGCTCTGGAGGTCTCTCCTATGTATCATTGGAAAATGAAAGCAAAGCATCTAGTAAGCCACATGGGGAATACCTCTGATCACCAGTATGCTGACAACAACAGCAAATGGTTCTCACGAGTATCTACTTTATTTGTTTATGCCTTTTAATTAAAAATATTTATGCTTCAAACTAACACTTGCCAATTTGCAAGAAGGTTCAAAAAAATCTACATATCATTTTTGGGGGGTTATGTTGTATTTATAAAATTAATTGACCCACTCAAGAAAAATGAAAACAATTTTTCTGGTTGTTTCAGCAATTTCCTAGTTCCTTAGGAAAAAATGACACAATGTTTTTCATTATGAAATTGAAATTGTTTGATATAATCAAAAGATTGCTTAAGCTTGAAAAAGGCAGAATTAGTTAATGATTCATACAACTGTTGGAAAATACTTTTAGGTAATTGGACCATTTTAACATTTGGCAATTGAAATATACCAAGCAGTGAATAAACTAGATTACTAAAAATAATATATGAATTTGCATTTAATTACTAAAAGTAATGTGTACTGTCCTCCAATAATAATTGAACTTTATAGTGAGACGATGTTCTTGCATTTCCTGAAGCGACCAGCTTGAGCTATTCAAAGCAAAATTGTTTTAATTTTTGTTAAGATGATCAATTAATTTTATAAATAGAATGCATTAGTTTATAGGAATATCTTGATAGTGTTTAATTACATACATTGCTTATATGTCATAAGTGATAAAGTGAGACAACAGTCTCCAAGATATATGTACCTTTAGATATGCAGTCCTATCTTACCCAAATAATGTGACCATGGTAAAACTCGGTGATACTTGGCATACAGGCCAACATGTGCCAAAAAACCAACTAGTGCAGTGGTACCTCAGTACTCATCAATAATTGGTTCCGGGAAGCATGGTGAGTATCAAAAATGATGAGTACCAAACAAATTTTTCCCATAAGGGATAATGTCAGGGGCACCTGTGGTGGCCAAGTGCTAAGGCAGGAATTCACTCAGACTCTCCCACACTCTCATTATAATCTCCTTCCTTCCTTCCTTCCTTCCTTCCTTCCTTCCTTCCTTCCTTCCTTCCTTCCTTCCTTCCTTCCTTCCTTCCTTCCTTCCCTTCCCTTCCCTTCCCTTCCCTTCCCTTCCCTTCCCTTTCTTGTCTTCTTTTTCCTTTCCTCATCATTCTCCTTTCTTCTTCCCCTCTTTTCTTATTTTTCCTTCCTTGCTCTCCTCCCATCTTCCCTTCTTTATATTTCCTCTTTTCCTTTCTGGTTTCTTGAAAGCTCAAATGCAAAAGGGGAAACTGGTGTCAATGGAAAACATTTGTTTTGTTTGTTTTTCTAGCCCTCTGCCAGTGAAATGGAGGGCCCACTTTTTTGGCCTAGACAGTCTCCTGCAGCCCTCTGCCAGCAAAAACGGAGCTTGGCAGAGAGCTGCAGGAGGACATTGTGGCCAAAAACAGAGCCCGGGAGAGTCACGTGAGGCCCTCCTGTGCTCCGTTTTCGCTGACAGAGGCACCATAGGATGGTCCTTTGCTGTTTCCAGGGCGGTCCTGCGGGCCAGATATAAACACCCCGCAGGCCGGATCTGGCCCACGGGCCTTTAGTTTGACACCCTTGTTCTAGGGTGTTAGCTATTCCTGCCAGCTTGTTTGCAAATTTGATGAGTTCTCTTTCTATTGCCTCACCTAAATATATCGAACAGTATTAGGCCTAAAACAGAACCTTGGGATACCCCACTGCTTCTTTCTCTTCATGTAGATATAGTTCCTTCAAGGACTACATGCTGAGTGCAGTTTGTCAGTCAGTTACAAATCCATCTGGTGGTGATGTTGTCCCACATTTGTTCTAGCTTTCTGTATAAACTTACAATAGCAACTGAAAAAAAAAAAAGACTTATGACAGATTTTCACACTTAAGGCGGTGGCAGTGTCCCAGGTTCATGTGATCTCATTTTTAACCTTCTGAGCAAGGAAAGTCAATGAGAGAGTGAGATTCACCTAACACAAGGATCTTCAAACTTGGCAAGTTTAAGACTTGTGGACTTCAACTCCCAGAATTCCAGAGCTAACATGACTGGAGGAGGAATTCTGGGAGTTGAAGTCCACAAGTCTAAAAGCGGTCAAGTTTGAAGACCCTGCCCTGACCTAACATGTCACTCACTTAACAATTTCAGCAATTTAACAAATGTGACAAGAAAAGTTGTAAAATGAAACAAAATTTATTTAACAACTGTCCCACTTAGCAACTGAAATGTTGGCTTAATTGTGGTTGTAAGTTCGAGGACTACCTTATTAAGAAGGTAAATGAATGCCAATTTGGGAGAAAAGTTAGCGCTTTGCTATTATACAGAAACAAGAGAGGAATGTATATAAATTAGAAAGAAATATAAGGGTAAAGCTCTAATGCTCTGTTACTATGAGCATCTAATGTTCATGATAACAGAGGTAAACATGTCAATTAGTAAGTGAGAAAATGGGCTAGGAAAGTAAAACTTGTAAAATCTAAAGCTAGAAATATGCAGATCTGTTCTTTATACCTGCCTCTAAAATGGCTTTGCATCTCGTGCAAGGGCCAGTCACACTCAATGCTAAATGCTTTTTCCTTGTGTGCTAAATAAAACTTTTGAACTCTGAATTATGGCATCTGACATTTGGACCAAAGCATGTAAAGAACCAAGGGAAGGAATTCTTCTATCAGTCTCAGACCATTGAGATAATGTCTTAATAATGTTAGCTTCTATATCCAACACCTTCTCATAGTAACTCACGCAAATATGAATCAAGAATACATTCTTCTTCCCAAACTAGAGATGGTATTCAACAGGTTCTGACCGGTTCTGGAGAACCGGTAGCGGAAATTTTGAGTAGTTCAGAGAACCGGTAGCAGAAATTTTGAGTAGATCAGAATATCCCCTCTGACTGGCCCACCCCCTCTGGTCTCTGCCTCCCGAGTCCCAGCTGATCGGATGGATCTACTTTTGTTGCCCTGCACAGGAAAACGGAGCTGGAAAGCAGGTTAGTAGGGTGGGGAGGAAATGGGATTTTGCAGTATCCTTCCCCTGCCATGCCCACCAGGCCACACCCATCAAGCCACACCACAACCACCAGGCCACGCCCAAAGAACCGGTAGTAAAATTTTTTGAATCCCATCATTGTCCCAAACCCTACTAAGATAGAACAAGAGATTTTAGTTAAGTATGAACATTTGTGTCTGATATTCCATGTCTTCGTGTCTTGGGTAATCCTGCTGGGAATATGTAATAGCACTTAGACTTATATACAGTGCTTTTACAGCCCTCTCTGTTTACAGAGTCAGCCTATTGCCCCCAACAATCTGGGTCCTCATTTTACCCACCTCGGAAGGATGGAAGGCTGAGTCAACCTTGAGCCTGCAATACTGCATTCTAATTTACTGGGCCACCATGGCTAATATTCTTCACTCATCCCCCTGTCAAAATGAAGCAATACAAAAGGATGTGTGTGTGTGGTATGCATATGTTGTATGTGTAAGTCTTTGTGTGAATAACAAACTTTTTATGTGAAACATAAATTTTATGGGAAACAGAGAATGTGGTGGGAAAATGAACTCTTATGACGAAGAAATAGAGGAATGGAGAACACAATCTGAAACTATCTTGTAATGGGAGCTGTAAACTTTATGAGCGAAGGCTTTCGTTGCTGAGTACCATATGGTACCATGGAAGGAAACAGTGAAGGGAAAAAAAGTTGTATATTTCCCACACTAACATATATAATTTATGACACCATATGCCATGTTTTCTAACATTTTTATTGCCACTGAAGCCCTGCTAAGTGTAGCTCTTCAAATGAACTCCTGATTAAGTAAAGCCACAGTCTTCTGTCATACACAATCTGTGCAAAGCAGGTGGCTATCCCTGAACTGACAATACTATTTTTTTTATCCGCCAAATCAGATTCAGATTATATAGTCAGTAGGAGAATATTATGACAGTGTCATGTAATTCATAACCATCAGCCAGCCATCAAGATCAGACGTTTCTAAAATATCTCCTTTATCATGATTTAGTCACGCGATTCTTTGCAATCCCATTTTTAAAGCAACTCTTTGCTGTCAGATATTTTACTAATCCCATTTGCTGAATTAACATCACAGAAGCTGTAGTGCCAAACTGTATTTATTTTTCTTTTCCATGTGTTAACAGGGACATATTCTCTTGTGCATGACATATATACTAGACAAAATAAAGCAAATAAGTTTTCCACCCTAAACTTCAACTTCCTATCTCTATCCCTTATTTTGGCAAAAAAAAACTGGATTGAAAGCACATCTTGCCCCAAAGAATCCATTCCTTGCTCTTTAGACCATATTTCTTATATGGTGTATTACGTTTTATATTGGGGTGTGTGATGACTCAGTGCTTAAAGACTCTGAACTTGTCAACTGGAAAGCTGACAGCCTGGGAGCTAGATTCGAGCACCACGTGACAGGGTGAACTCTCATTTTTTGTCGCTTCTTCTGCCAACCTAGCAGTTCGAATGCATGCAAATGCGAGTAGACAAATAGGTACCCCTTCGGTGGGATGGTAACAGTGTTCTGTGCACCTTGGCCAGGGGTGGGATTCTACTGGTTCAGCCCGGTTCTATAAAACAGGTAGCTCCAAAGAGCAGCTGACACCAAACCGGTTCTTTCCGAAGTTTTTCTTCGGTTGGGCCCACCCGACTGCCCGGGCTCTAGGCTGTCCTTTATTCTTACTTTAGTTGCTTTGCGTGGCATA
The DNA here is from genome assembly GCF_049901715.1 of Pseudonaja textilis. NCBI lineage: Eukaryota > Metazoa > Chordata > Lepidosauria > Squamata > Elapidae > Pseudonaja > Pseudonaja textilis. The sequence goes on from NC_141993.1 coordinate 22,287,384, forward strand.
GCTGACTGCCGCACATCAGCAGGAGATGGTGATTGCTTGTAGGAGAAGTTGTTTTGCAAGTATTGCGCACATGCATGTTCACCGAACCGGTTGTTATGCCGGTAGGATCCCACCCCTGAACTTGACATGTAGTTATGATGGCCACATGACCACGGCACCATCTTCGGACAACTCTGGCTCTCATGGTTAAGAAAAGAGGTGAGTATTACCCCCCTAGAGTAGGACATGACTGGACAGGGGAAACCTTTCCATTTACCTGTATGCTATTTTTTTAACTTGCTAAATAAAGGATTTATTTCATTACCTTCATTACTTGCACCATTTTTTAAAATCTCCCAATGCAAAGCTATACAAGCTTTCCTCCCAAAGGGTCCTTAGCTTAGGTTACAAAGTATTTCAGGTTAAGGAATATAATATCATGACCTTTGAATTTATATGGATTATTAACTGAATGCTATTTTGTAATTGTGGTAGAAACAAGTTTTTTTAGGAAAAGTTTGTTTGCTATCTCTTTCTTTTAGCTGCACTGAAAATCCAATTCTGAATATTTTTATTTGCAAGCAAATAAAACCATAAATAAATTTTGTATAGTGGTGATGTCTAAAATGAAGCAATATTTGTATTTGAAGTCTTTATATTGCCGTTCTAGTGGGACTAAGTATTGAATCAAGGAAAAGCTGCAAAAAATAAAATAAAACAGAAAGTAGATTGATTCTTGATAGGAATTGGACTAGGACTCATATAAAGTCCTGAGTAGGGCAGTTAATGCAGTCAATGCATTAATGCAGTTAATAAGTCAATGCAGGAAATAAACAAACTTCTCAGTGTATGGCATACCCTCAAACATCATGGAAATCACAACTTTGCAATCTGAAAAAATGACAAGCGGAGAAACCCTTTAAACTAAGATTAATAGTCTGAAATTTCTTAGCTCTCCAATCAGGTTTTCTGCAATATTCTATGAAGACTCAAAGAACCCATGTAAGCATGAGGTTAATTTTGAAATGGAAAAACCTAGTAGGCAGAGGATGGGGGAAGGGGTGAAGCGGGGAAACTATCTGATAGAATTTGAGAAAGAACAGAAATATAGAAAATATATAGATTGCAACAGAAAAAAAATTAGGGTGCATCTAGACCTCTACAGCAAATGGAAAACACTTACCAAGTTTCTTAATTGTTATAAATCAGGGGTGTCAAACTTGCATCGTCAGGTGACGTATTGGGATTTCCACCCCTTTGCCAAATTGGGTGGGGGAGGGGCCAGCACGTGACGTATCCAGCTTGCGGGCCATGAATTCGACACCCATTGTATAATGACTTGGGGCAGGGGTCACCAAACTTTTGGATCGCAGGGACCACCAAATTCATATTTTTAAATCCCGAGGACCACTAATATGAATTTTTTAAAAAGCTTCCAGCCTCACCTGGAGACAGGCAAGGAAAGGTGTCCCTGGGCACACTTCAAACCCAGCCACAACCAGTGATTATTTGGGGGCAGAGGAGGGGGGGGCAGAGAGAGAGAGAGAGAGAGAGAGAGAGAGAGAGAGAGCGCATCTTTCGTATTACCAGGGGAGGAAAGGAGGTGAAACAAAACTCACTCTTTCACCGAGACCTACAAAACGCCAATCTACTGAGTTCCAGGAGATCTTAAAAACCACCAAACGCTCCCACTTGCAGTTCCTGTGCCTCCCAGCTCAGGTGTCTGAGATCCACACTCCCCACACATGGTGGTGGCAACAACAGTCCTCTCCCCCAGCGCCCGCTGTCAGCTCTCCCCATTAGTTCTCTAGCTTTGAATTGCTCCCAGCTCTCTCTCTTTCGTCCCCCCCTGCACCCACATGCAGGCAGAACCGTGCACAGCTCTCCTCTTTTCCAGCCCTCGCTGCCTCTCCCAACATCGAAGCCTCGGAAACGCAGGCAAAGCCACCCCAGCGGTAGCACCCTGAGTTGCTTGCTTCTCCACTACTGCCTCCTCCTCCTCCAGCACCTCCTTCTCTGGGTAGGGTGATTCTTAACTAACCGAGCATGCTAAGGCAACTCAGGGCGCTACTGCTGCTGTGTCTTTGCCTGCGTCTCTGAGGCTTCGATGTTGGGAGAGGCAGCAAGGGCTCCGTCTCCCTCTCCTTTTTTGTCTGCATGTGGGCATGGGGGGTGGAGCGGAAGACCCTACACCATTTCTGACAAATGGCAGTCCAATCTCTTCTTGAAAGTCTCAAGTGATGAAGCTCCCACAGCTTCAGAGGGCAAGCTGTTCCATTGGACCAATTCAAAGCTAGAGAACTAATGGGGAGAGCTAACAGTGGGCGCTGGGGGAGGGGCTGTTGTGGTGTTCGGAAAAGACTGAGCTGAAATCTTCACTCTGGTCTGTGTTTCCAGCGGGAACACGGACCATTCTTATTGGCTGATGCTGTTTGACAGCTGGCTATAAAAGGGTGCTGCCAAACGGCATCAGCTGTTGTCTGCCAGCTGGCTACCTTGTTAGCATGGCAGCCACGGCAAGCCTTTATTGTTACAATAAAGTAAAAGCTGAAGTTCGCTCCATGTTTGCCTCAGGTTATTCCGCCGCTCCACAACACTGGCGACGAGGACGGGATACTTATAAGAGGCAACCGGGCAAAGAATCGCTGAGCGAAGTCACTACAAAAAGAGCCAAAGTCACTACCAAGCTGAATGTCACTTTAAGAGCTACTGTCACTATTCGCGAGTGCGAATTTCAACTTTCTTCGAAAGATCCAGCACCACTGAGTCGAGATGACTTCGAACCCTGCATTCCCACCTTTCAGACTGACAGCAGGAACATGGGAGTCCTACAGAAACCGATTTGACTGTTTCCTAGATGCCATAGACCTTGCTGACATTTCCAACCATAGGAAAAAGTCCTACTTTTTAAGTTTTTGCGGAGCCACAGTGTTTGACACTGCTACGGCATTATTGGCTCCACGTTCAATTAAGACTGTTCCATGGGAAGAATTGCAGAAAATTCTTTCCAACCACTATTCCCCTAAGCCATCCCAAATTGCCAGGCATCATGCTTTTAGGAGACGGATTCAGGCTGAGGGAGAGACTATTAGTGGGTACATGGCTGCTCTACGAACAGCTGCCTTGCATTTTGGGTTTAGAGCAGGGGTGGGCAAACTATGGCCCGCGGGCCACACCCGGCCCGTTGGTCTTTTTAATCTGGCCCGCCGAAGATTGGTACAGAATTAAGGTTTGATGTGAATGATTGAATGATTGCATTCATTTGATTTTGACTTGTAATGACAGGCATTTCGACACCAGGTGGTAGCCCATCTGTCAAATTTTAAAAGTCAATGAGGCCCCTGAGCCAAAAAGTTTGCCCACCCCTGGTTTAGAGACTATCTGGAAGACATGTTATTAGACCAACTAGTTTGTGGAGTCAGGGATTTAAGGCTACAAAGATGTCTATTGGCTAAAGGGGATTTAACCCTTAAATTAGCAATTGAAGAGTCTCAAGCTGCTGAACTATCAGCACTTTCAGCAGCAGAAATTCAGGGAAATCCAATTAGTCAGGGCAGCTCAGCCATCCATTACGATGAAGCCTCCTCAGAAGAAGGCTATGAAGAGGCTAATGATGTAAATCCCCTCAGGCAGCAAAAAACCAGTCAAGGGGAAAACAGGCCAAACCCCAATCTACCTTCACGGCATCAGCCCATTTGTCTAAGCTGTGGGGGAAACCACCTCAGGGCATCCTGCAAGTTCAGGAATGCCATTTGTCTAAAATGCCAAAGGAAGGGTCATTTAGCCAGGATCTGTCAAGCAGGAAAGACTTTTGCCCAAAAGCCTCAGACAACCCAACATCTCCAAAAACAAGTTGAAGACTATTTTACCTGCTATCAAGCCAAGCTGACTAACAAAGGCTCTAACAAAATTAGTGTTTTTGTTTCTATAGAAGGGAAACCTTGCAGGATGGAGGTTGACAAAGGCTCAGCACTGTCCATCATCTCATGGAGCACCTTGAAACAACTACTTCCCAGAATGGCTAAGAAGAAGCTTCATGGCTGCCAGTTAACCCTACGCGACTACCAAGGCAGAACCATCCCAGTTATCGGAAAAGGCAAGTTTTTTGTACAATTTCAAAATTTTAAAGGTCACTTGCCTTTAGTGGTAGTGGATGGTGCCCTCCCTAGCCTGTTGAGGTTAGACTGGTTCCCTGCCCTTGGCCTCCATATAAGCAAATTGAACAAATATTTACAAATCAGCGCCTATCCAGTCCCTGCTCTCCAGCACCTACTACATTCTTTTGAGCCAGGAACCATTTTCGCTAAATTAGACATGTCACAGGCCTATCAACAGTTCCCTGTTGATGACACAGCCGCTGAACTACAAACTATTGTAACGCACAGGGGCGCTTTCAAATGCAGGCGCCTCCAATTTGGCGTAAGTGTAGCCCCAGGAATTTTCCAATTCTTAATGGAAAGACTTCTTCAAGGATTACTGTGCATAATTCCGTATTTTGATGACGTTTTTCTTCCCCTGACAAGCCTCAGTTACTGCAAAGAGTTGACAAGGAGGCTTTGGCTACAGTTGCTTCTGTCAAAAAATTCCATGAGTTTCTATATGGACACTATTTCGAGTTGATCACGGATCACAAGCCTCTGTTAGGCCTTCTGTCTGGCGAAAGACAAACTCCTCAGATTTTGTCTCCAAGAATGACCAGGTGGACCTTATTTCTGGCTGCCTATTCCTATACACTGGTTCATCGACCTGGCAAGAGTCTATGCCACGCTGATGCTCTTAGTTGCTGCCCCCTGCCTGTTCCTGTGGAGGATCCTGCACCAACTAATGCTGTTTTGCAGATCAACGATTTCAAACTCCCCATCACTGCCCTCGATATTGCTGCCCACTCTTCCAGGAACAAGGTAATCTCCCACATTCTTGACTGGGTGGGAAGGGGGTGGTCAGCAATTCCTTATGCCCCTGACATGTGAAATAGCACACTTACTTCTTTTAGGAATAAGTACTCTCACATGACAAAAGCAGCTAAACTGAAATTACAGATTCTCACAAAATGCATCTCTCTTTTGCCTGAATTATCCTTTGTTCATCCTATTACAGTCCACACATAAGGATTCAGCAAAATTCCATCATTTCCTAAGGATGTCATGGAAAATAAATACCCTCTGTTTATTTTTAAGCACTATCAATATCTCATGAAGTTGTGAGGTGATGTCTGCTACCGGTATCTGAAAAAGATGATGGCCCCTGAGGTTTTATACTGATAAAGATGGAGGATTTAATTAGTTTCCAGAAACTTCCCCTGCCGATTCTGAACACCCCTAAGAATTTTAAATAACATCTGTGAAAATTCACATTTTAATACCTGCAGGCATTTTTAGATTTTGTCTCATTTTTAAAAGTAATTTCACATCATACAAAATATATTTCATATTTCTACCTATCTATCACCTGTCTCTGTCTCTATGTCTTTCTCCATATCTATCTATCTATCTATCTATCTATCTATCTATCTATCTATCTATCTATCTATCTATCTATCATCTATCAATGTGTGATGTGCAAAGCACTGCATACACCCCTTTATATTAATTGACAATGCTTCAGTCAAAAATAGGCATTGCTATTCTTTACCAAATTTCTTCCCTCAGATTATGCTTTCTTGTAACCTAATCTAAAAACATTCAATAAAAGTTATTTTTGTATTAAAAATAACAGTGAAGATATCAGTTTCAAGTTGATAAATAGAATTATTGAGAATTTTAGAGAAGCTGATCAAGTGATTTAAAATGCAAATCAGGAAAGTTTTTTTTTAGAAAGGGAAAATGAAAACTAAGAATGAGGATTTATATTGCATATTTGTCACATAGCTTTTTCTTTCTTTAAAGCTGAGCAGTGAGCTGAAACAGATTTCCCCACTAAGCAAATTCTTGAAAGAATATAATGAGAAAGTAAACAAGATGATTCGCTTATTAGCAGAATGGCACTTACTGGAAGGTCAGGCTGTGATTCTGCAGATACAGATATAAAGAGAAGCCCAACTAAAGCTAAGCCTGCGTAAACAGCAGCAGACCTATCTACAACTGAGAACAAAATGGCATGTCTATATAGTTTATTGGGGGAGAATTTAGATCTCCAGGGTCTATCAGAAACTGCGGAAATTATGCCGGTCCTTGGAAATGAAAAGTATCGTAGTATTATTTTTGTTGCCATTAAAAGCCATGGGAAGAAAAGAAATAATATAACCATACTTTAAAAAGACCTGGGAAAGCAATATGGAAATTCCACCATGACTTTCACTTTGTCTTTTGAAGGCTTCCTCCAAACTTCAGGTTCAATCTGCCTTTCAATTATGCCCGGGCTACAGCCTGGGAATGAAAAGGGTGGAAGCGTTTTAAATAGGAGGCGTCGAGGCAATCCAAGCAAAAAAACGTTAGTGGGAAGAATGAGAAATATAAAAGCAAGATATTTGTTCAAAGATAGTAGAACTGATACAGAGCTTCCAAATTTAGATACAAAAGCACACATGCATAAGGTTTCTTTAACTCAAAAGAAAAAAAAAAAGAAAACCCACCAAAAGGTTACATTCACATCAGTGAATTTCCCTAGAGGCATTATTAATGTGTAGCAGACTGAAGAGGGAATTCCAAAGAGTCTGGGAAATAAATAAATAGGTTATGGGGCAGGGAAACTCTTAACTCCCTTGTTATGACCCTGTAGTCCCTATTCAGGGTAGTGTTGGGACGACTGGATGGAGCTGAGCATTGACTTACTGGATGCCCTTCCTGACTTCTCTGTGGAGTTCACAATAGATTATTTTTGCTTTGCATCCTAGGAGAGAAATATCTGCTGCTACTTAAAATTGAACTCTTGACCTTCCAAGTGAGAGGCAAGCATCTTCACCCTTAGGCCACTATGCCAGTCTAAGGAAACCCTTAATAATAGCCATCAAATATAATCAATGGGGACATAGGATCGAGGAACATTGAAAAAGATTATAATCCAAATATAGGGAAAATACATTTTTTTCTTATTAGATCTAGAAAAATGATACTTAAATACTGCATGTTAGATGTAGTATAAATGGAAACAGAAAGGCATACAAAATGGAAACTTTTAAAATTATGCAGCATATTTTGTGCAGTATTTAAAATGCTTATAGAAACTCTAAACTTTTAAATCTTATCCTGTAGTACTTTTTTACTAGATTCTAATAGAAGACTATGGGAATGGTGCTGGGAGGCGGGGGCAGGGGGGAGAGCTGCAGGCTAGACAAAGGATTTGAGTGAAAAAAGACTTGTAACCAAAGTCAAAGATCAGTCTTCATGAAAAGAGAAACAATAGTCCAACCTATAAAAAACATAACTATAAAAGACAGACTAGAAGTAAAAATTAAGATAAACAAGAAAATGATAATAGAACATCTGTCTGATCTTGATGAATATAAATCATTGGGACATGACAGATTACATCCCAGGGCTCTGAAGGAACTGGCAGATGTTATCTCAGAACCATGGTACCATATCTTTCAAAAACCCTAGAGACCAGGAAACTACCAGAGGACTGGAAAAGAGCTGATGTGGTTCCCATCTTTAAAAAAAAATAAAGACCAGGAAACTACAGACCAATCAGCCTAATATCAACACCTAGGAAGATACTGGAAAAAATAATCTGAAAACAGACCAGATGGATTTGTAACTGGTTGACAAACCATACTCAATGAGTAGTCCTTAATGGTACTACATTTACATGGAGGGAAGTAAGCAGTGGAGTATCACAAGGTTCTGTCCTAGGCCTAGTACTCTTCAATATCTTCATAAATGACTTAGATGAGGGGATAGAATGGGAACTCATCAAATTTGTAGATGACAGTAAGCTGACAGGAATAGCCAATACTTCAAAAGACAAGCTCAGGATCCAAAAAGACTTTGACAGACTTGAACAATGGGTCCTGTCCAGCAACATGACATTTAATGTGGAAAAAAGCAAGATTTTACACTTATGCAGGGAAAACCAATGGCACAAGTACAAATTAGGCAAAACTTGGCTCAAAAACAGTAACTGTGAGAAGGACCTTGGAGTGCTAGTGGACAATCACTTAACCCTGGGCCAGCAGTGTGCAGCAGCAGCTTAAAAAGCCAATCATTGGTTGTATAGAGGCACAAAATCAAACTGTGAAGTATTAGTAACACTTTATAAATCCTTAGTAAGGCCACACTTGGAATACTGAATGCAATTTTGGTAACCACGTTACAGAAAAGATGTTGAGACTTTGGAAAAAGTGCAAAGAAGAGCAACTAAAATGATTAAAGGCTTGGAGACAAAAACATATGCAGAACATTTGCAGGAATTGGGTATGGCTAGTGTTATGTCCCTGGAACTTAAAGAAGTTCCCACCCAGGTCCGTTCGCGCCGCGGGGGCGGTTGCCCTCTCTCATTGGCTGGTTCTCCCCAGCAGCCAGCTATAAAAGCAGGCTGCGGGGTCCAACCAGTCGCTGTTCGCTGCGAGCCAGTTCCAGGCTTGCCAAGCACGTTCAGTCCTTTATTTCCTAAATAAAGTATTGTTGCATCCATGCCCTGGTTCAGCCTCTCATTGCTCAACTACAACACTGGCGACGAGGATGGGATGGCTACCAGAGGCAAAATGCAACTGCTGAATCACTAGCCGCTGATCCACAGCCAGAGAGAACGATCAGCAGGCAGCGAGAACGAACGCTGATCCGCAGCCAGAGAGAGCGGTCAGCGAACAAGTGAGAGTGAGAAAGCGTCTGTAGCTGCTTGTTAGCCAGCTACAGGGAAAGTGTAGCGCTGCGAGCCGCAGCCGCTCTAAACAAAAGGGCGCGAAATTCAAACGGCTGTCATTTGAATTTCTATACAAAACACAGCGCGGTGCTGTGTTCTTTTGAAATCACTGACGCCAACGCAGGCGCCAAATTCAAAGCGCTGCCAAACAGCCGTTGCTGCTTACAGCGTGCAAACCCAGAGAGAGAGCGGGAGGCGCGGAGCCCCCCCCCCCCCGAGCTGTAATCACTTGCCTGCCTAGGCACAAGAGTTTTTTTCTTGCCTCCATTGTGGTCCCAGAGAGATTCCAAAGCAGCTAGCCACTAGATTCTCAACATGAATTCCAACCCAGTCTTCCCATCGTTCAAGCCGGATGAGGAGAAATGGGAGTCATACAAGAATCGCTTTAACCATTACATCGACGCCATTGGGCTGGCTGATGCAGGGGAGCACCGAAAAAAATCATATTTCCTGATCTACTGCGGAGCCATCGTCTTTGATACTGCCACAGCACTCGTGGCTCCACGTGAGTTAAAAAACGTCCCCTGGACAGAACTGTTAGAAATCCTTACTAACCACTATTCTCCTAGACCCTCACAGATTGCCAGGCGGTTCACCTTCCGTATGAGGAAACAATCAGACAAAGAAACTATCAACCAGTACATGGCTGCCCTCAGGACTGCAGCACTCCATTGTGGGTTTGGGACCTACCTGGAAGACATGCTCCTCGATCAGCTAGTCTGTGGGGTCAAGGATCTTCACCTTCAGAGGCGCCTACTCGCCAGGAAGGACCTCAACCTCGCTCAAGCCGTCGAGGAAGCCCTGGCAGCGGAGCTGGCAGCACACTCAGCCACCGAGATCCAAGGTCCTGGCTCCAAACAAATTGCAGTTTCCGTCCACTCTGAAGAGGTGGTCATCGAGGAGGACCCCAGTGATGCGGCCGACATCCACCGCCTAGCCCACACCAGACACCCGCAGGTAGGAGCCAAGCAAGAAAGCATCAGTCCATCCAAGCACATCACCCTATGCCTATCCTGTGGTGGATCTCACCTGAGGACCACCTGCAAATTCAAGGGAGCCACCTGCAACAATTGTCACAAAAAGGGGCACATCACCAGAGTCTGTCAAGCCACTCACAACTTGGCACAAAGGGTCCCTTCCTTTTCACATTCTGGACCCCAAAGGCAAGTATTGAACTGTCGCACCCGCCACCATGCTAAGCACGCTTGCCATACCATTAGTAAAATCTCTCTCTCCGTTTTATTAGAAGGTAAACCTTGCCGCATGGAGGTTGACACGGGGTCAGCGCTCTCAATTATCTCTTGGAGCACCCTCAAGAAACTACAGCCCAGTCTATCCAGAAACCGGCTCCAGAAGTGCCAGCTTAGCCTGAAGGACTACCAGGGGAAGATCATTCCTGTAATCGGCAGAGGCAAGTTTCTTGTTAATTTTAAAACTTTCAAAGGCCACCTACCTCTAGTGGTAGTTAGCGGCAACCTCCCTACACTTTTGGGACTTGATTGGTTCCCCCACCTCGGCCTAGGGTTAACAGGAGTCCATGCGGTCTCAACCTCTGACACTGACTCCCTATTTGCTGACTACTCAGACGTATTCAGCAATGAGCTGGGGTGTTATAACGGTACCCCTATCTCATTCTCAGTCGACCCCCAAGCAGTCCCAATCCGGTTGAAACCTCGTAGAGTTCCATTCGCTATTCGGCCTAAATTAGATGCGGAACTGGATAAATTATTAAAACAAGGGGTCATTGAGCCAACAGATTTTGCCAAATGGGAGACGCCCATTGTCACACCCCTCAAAAAAGACGGTAGCCTGAGAATTTGCTCGGACTACAAAACCACAATTAATAAGTTTTTACAAGTTACCGCTTACCCAGTGCCCGTCATTCAGCATTTATTACACACTTTTGAACCTGGCAGCATTTTTGCCAAATTGGACATGTCTCAAGCGTATCAACAGTTCCCTGTTGACAACCAAACAGCCGAACTCCAGACCATTGTCACCCACAGGGGTGCTTTCCGGTGCAAGCGTCTCCAATTTGGCGTAAGTGTTGCCCCAGGCATTTTTCAATCCCTCATGGAGCGGATTTTGCAGGGCCTCCCTGGTGTAGTACCCTACTTCGACGACATCTTAGTCTCGGCCAGGGACAGACCCCAACTCTTCCAGAGAGTTCGAGCAGTGTTAGAGAGGTTCAGACAGCATGGCCTCAAATTAAAAAAAGAAAAATGTGCCATTGCCACTAGACAGGTGGACTTTCTGGGTTATAAAATTGACGCCTCAGGCATTCACCCCCTGGAGTCCAAGGTTAAGGCAATTCACAAGGCACCCACTCCAACCTCCAAAGCGGAACTGCAGGCCTTCTTGGGGCTACTGAATTTTTACGCATCTTTCCTGCCCCATAAAGCATCTGTGGCGGAACCCCTGCACAGACTTTTGGATAAAAAATCGTCTTGGCACTGGGGACACAAGGAAGACTCCGCTTTCGCGCAGTCAAATCACTACTCACGTCGGAGGCGGTCCTTATTCAGTTTGACCCCAACCTTCCATTAGTGCTAGCAGCGGACGCATCCCCTTTTGGAATTGGGGCAGTGTTAAGCCACAGGCTCCCCAATGGCTCCGAGGCTCCCATCGCTTTTTTTTCCAGGACGCTCTCTGCAACAGAGTGCAATTATAGCCAAATCGATAAGGAAGCTTTAGCAGCTGTCGCAGCAGTGAAGAAATTTCATGAATTTCTTTTTGGCCACTTTTTTGAGCTGGTCACGGATCATAAGCCTCTCCTGGGTCTACTAGCAGGCGACAAACAGACCCCTCAAGTCCTGTCTCCTAGAATGACGAGGTGGACTCTTTTCCTAGCGGCATACTCGTATAGACTCATACACCGTCCAGGTAAAACATTGTCCCAAGCAGACGCCCTCAGCCGCTGCCCCCTGCCTGCTCCAGCTGAGGATCCTGCCCCGGTCCATGCTATCTTTGAGATCACCCAACTGGACCTCCCCATCACTGCCCTTGACATTGCCGCCAAATCCAAGGCAGACAAAACGATCGCCCGGGTACTGGACTGGGTGAGGAGGGGGTGGCCGGGCAGTGATGTTGCTGTGGGGCACACGAGTGGTCATCCCGACCTCACTGCATACCCGAGTGTTGGAGGCATTGCATGAGGGCCACCCTGGCATCGTCAGGATGAAGGCATTAGCACGCAGCTACGTATGGTGGCCTGGCCTCGACGATGACATCATCAGATGGGTAAGCTCCTGCCATCCCTGCCAGGAATCCCGTCCATCCCCTCCAATTGCCACCCCCACTAAGTGGGAAAGCGCCAGCGCACCTTGGTCCAGGATTCACATTGACCTAGCGGGCCCGATGCACGGCAAAATGTTCCTGGTGTTCGTGGACTCTTACTCTAAATGGATTGACGTGGCACAACTATCCACAACCACCACGCAAGCGGTTACCAAGGTATTGACTCGCCTGTTCGTAACACACGGGCTACCAGACTCTATTGTTTCCGACAATGGCCCCCAGTTCGCATCGGCCGAGTTCAGTCGCTCGCTGCCAATCTGGGCATCCGCCACATCTTCACGGCTCCCTTTCATCCTGCCAGTAACGGATTGGCAGAAAGAGCCGTTAGGACCACTAAAGAAGCTCTAGCTAGGTTCAGCAAGGAAGACTGGCACCACAGACTCTCCCGTTTCTTGCTGAGCCAGCACTCAACCCCGTGCACAGTCACTAATAAGTCCCCGGCTGAACTCCTGAAGGGTAGACGCCTGCGGACTGTATTGGACAGGCTTCACCCACATTACTGCCCTGACTCTCCCCTCGCTTCCACATCGGGGGTTAGGCATTTTGTCTTACAGGAAACCGTGTTCGCGAGGAACTTCGCTGGAGACCCTCTGTGGATCCCGGGCGAGATCATGGCCATCACCGGACCCAGGTCGTATCGAGTCAGACTGGAGGATGGCCGAATCTGGAAAAGGCACCTGGATCAACTGCGGAGGCGCCAAGGCACTCACGTCAGCAGTGACTCATGGTTGCAGACCGGTGCGAGGCTACAGCATCAACCCCACATCAGCACCAATTCCGGTGACCTGTTTACACCTGCAGCCGAGCCGGGGAGCCCGAACACGAACCGTGACCACCAGACGGCTGACCAGTCAGAACCAGTCAATGGGAGCACATCCCCAGTGACCAGCCCTACGAGTCCCAAACCAGCACTGACCGAGGAACGCGTTCGTGACACCCCACCGGTCCGACCTTCCTCTGCAGACTCTGAACTACCAGACAACTCACCAGAGTTGCGCCGTTCTGGGCGCCAGCATAAGCCTCCCGCGTACCTTAAGGACTATGCGTGTTCGCATCTGGGGGGAAGGGGTGTTATGTCCCTGGAACTTAAAGAAGTTCCCACCCAGGTCCGTTCGCGCCGCGGGGGCGGTTGCCCTCTCTCATTGGCTGGTTCTCCCCAGCAGCCAGCTATAAAAGCAGGCTGCAGGGTCCAACCAGTCGCTGTTCGCTGCGAGCCAGTTCCAGGCTTGGCAAGCACGTTCAGTCCTTTATTTCCTAAATAAAGTATTGTTGCATCCATGCCCTGGTTCAGCCTCTCATTGCTCAACTACAACAGCTAGTCTAGAGAAAAGAAGGACTAGGGCAGGGGTGGGATTCTACCAGTTTGCACCTATTTGCTAGAAACGGTTAACATTCTAAGCAATTCGGAGAACAGGTTGTTAAAAGAAATTACTGGCCTAATCCTGTAAGGAAGGCAGGAAGGAAACATTCTGATGTTGCTTACAGAAACTGACTCTCCGTTAACCCTTATTACATTCTTGGCAGGACTAGACTTCCTGTCTCAGGAACCTCTCTGGAGTTTTTTCCCCTCCTTTGCTGGTAATTTGCTTGTGTGGAGTGACCATTCATAGTTACAATGGCACTGAAAAGAGTGACTCATAACTATTTTTCACACTTACGACTATTGCAGCATCCCCACAGTCACGAGAGGCCAGACAAGGAAATGCGTGCCTCGATGTGGGTGATGTTGAGTTGGCCACGCCCAGCCAGTAACATTACCACCAAGCCACGCCAACCACCTAAGCCACACCCACAGAACCAGTTGTTAAAAAAATTGAATCTTACCCCTGGACTAGGGGTTACACGATAGGAGTAATTCCAGTATTTGAAGCAGATGCCACAAAGAAGAGGGGGTCACCTTATTTTCCAGGAAGCAAGACACCAAAAAACCAGAAGGCAATGGATGTAAACTAATCAAGGAGAGAAGCAACCTAGAATTTAGGAGAAACTTCATAGCAGTGAGAAAAATTAACCAGTGGAACAGTTTGCCTTCAGAAGTTGTAGCTGTTTCATCACTGGAAGTTTTAGCCACCTGTCTGAAGATAATAAACAAAGCACCTATCCAGGATCCATGAAAGCAGTTGTGTCTGTTTTCAAGATTATGTATTTGTAAGATTACACCTGACAATAGCCATGCCTTCATTTGCATACTCCTGTGCTCTGAATCAATAATTTTCAACTAAACGGCCCTAATACATAATGAACAAAAGCATCTGCCCATCTCCCCTCTACCCAAATGCAAGGAAATTTCAAAGGCCTTTGATGGCATGTCAGAAACTGAGAAATTAAGAATTCTACATAGAACATTCTAATTACATTTCAGGAAACCTGCAGGTAATCTAGAAATGCATTAGAAAACACATAACAATAATGGATGTTTAAGGGAACTCTAATCCAAAAACCATTTTCATCAGTTACAGAATGCATTTCTGTACTGACATTTGTGTTCATTTAAAAATCTGACCTATCTCGCTTGCTAATTTGTATCACTTACTCACTTGCTGCTTCAATCAAACAAAAAGTAACATTGCAAAAATCTAACCTTAGCCTATTCATTTTCTTGGCTACTTTTAACAGATAAACAGATAATCAGAGTTGGAAGGGACCTTGTAGGTCATCTAGTCCAACCCCCTGCCCAAGCGGAAGACCCTACACCATTTCTGACAAATGGCAGTCCAATCTCTTCTTGAAAGTCTCAAGTGACGAAACTCCCACAGCTTCCGAGGGAAAGCTGTTCCATTGGTTGATTGTTCTCACTGTCAGAAAGTTTCTCCTTATTTCCAGGTTAAATCTCTCCTTGTTCAGTTTCCATCCATTATTCCTTGTCTGGCCTACAGGAGCTTTAGAAAATGGATTGACCCCTTCCTCTCTGGGGCAGCCCCTCAAATATTGGAACACTGCTATCATGTCTCCCCTGGTCCTTCTGTTCACTAAACTAGCCATGCCCCGTGTTCACTAGACTAGCAGTTACAGAGTAAAAGAATATTAAATTCATCCACAATACAACGGTATATTTACTAACAAAAGTTACAACAGCACTGGAAAAAGTGACTTAAGACTGGTTGTTATTGTTTTTGCACTTCTGACCATTTGCAGCATCCCCTGGTCACATGATCAAAATTCAGATGCTTGACAACTGTCTCATATTTATGACGGCTGCAGTGTCCCGGAGGCCATGTGATCCCCTTTTGCGGCCTTCTTACAAGCAAAGCCAATGGGGAAGCCAAACGCACTTAATAAAATGTTAGTCATTTAACAACTGCAGTGATTCACTTAACGACTGTGACAATAAAGGTCATAAAATGTAGCAAAGTTAACTTAACAATTGTCTTACTTAGCAACAGAAATCTGGGCCTTAATTAGGGTCATGAGTTGAGGATTACCTGTAGATATCCCCAAAGATATTTTACTGCAGCTTATTTTCAAACACAACTGTCCCCGTCCAGCTGTGGAGGCTACAGATATACTACAAACTTGAATGGGAAACCATGAGGTCAAGTCTCATAATTCTGATAGACTTACTAAAATAAGTGGAATGAATCAGCTATGCCTATGGGGTATTCATTTTAATAGATCCACTCTAAGTATGTCTACATTTGGATTTAATTCCATGTGTATTTTCCATCTCCAACTAATCAGGTATGCCTGTTATATTTAGGCCTTACTGTGGTTTAGATTAAAATGATTGATTTTAGTGACTACATCCTTTACTCTATAAAATGTTATTAATGTGGATACAGTGGTTTTATATAGATTTTTGCACATCACTTAGAGAGCGCTTGATAAATAGAAAAACCAGGAAAAAAAAAACCTATTCTAGATGCTCATCACAGTCCTTATTGCATCTGAGCTTCTCAAATCTCAATGATGTACTCTTTTAGGTTTCCATCAAGTTAGGATTCTCATATCCGTGCTCCAAAGTAGCAGAGATAAAATCAGCCTAGGAAAAAGCATCATAATGCAAGGCTATCCTGAATACATATACATTTAACAGCAGCAAAAACAGATTCCTTTTTCTTTGGCATCAAATGTGCATAGCATGTTATTGAAGTATTATAATTGCAAAAATCTTATCAGTTCTGCAGTTGGTCCCAGTAGTAGTACTTCAAACGGTCTCCACAGTAATAATCTGAAAATTCAATATAACTACTTGGAGAATGGAAACATTTTACTTCCCTGTTTTTTCCTAATATGATTTGATTGCTTTGACTATTATTAAATGTTGTACCTGATGATTCTTGACTCTTGACGAATGTATCTTTTCTTTTATGTATACTGAGAGCATTTGCACCATGACAAATTCCTTGTGTGTCCAACCGCACTTGGCCAATAAAGAATTCTATTCTATTCTATTTTGTTTGTTGCCATTTTTAGCAGCAAGTTTCAAATAATCATGCGTTTCAAAGAGAAAAATTCACAGGAGAATTTGCATTAGATGTGCTTTTTGGCAACCCTTTACAATAATTTGTGCTGTGCATTGGTAACCTCTTTGATATCCTATATCAGGGGTCTCTAATCCTAATTTACATGGACCGGCACAGGTCTGCGGCATGCCAGAAACCAGGATGCTCAAACAAGTGAAGTCCCATCTGTGGGATGCAGGCAGCACACAAAACCATGCACCTTCGGTCCATGGAAAACCTTTCTCCACAGAACTGGTCCCTGGTGCCCAAAAAATTGGGAGCCTCTATCCTAAATAATACATGCTTTATCAGAACTGATAAAGCAGAAATCCAGAAAATTCAGAATTCTGAAAATCTGCCTAATATTCCTTTATGTATAGTTATCAGATTGAAAGTCTTCAATGCATGCAATCATCTCAGCAGCTGTCCTAACCTGAAATGCTGATTTACAATGCCTAAAATTTTCTTCTGAGAATTCTGGGGCTTCAGTTTTCAATACATTTGGAGGGTGCCAATTTAGAAAAGGCAGTGTTAAAAAAAGAACCAAGTATTTTACTTAAGTGTGTTTCAAAGATAACAAGATCTAGTCTAAAATTTAGTTAGGTTAGTCATTTCCATAAGGGCAAACATACAATTACATTTGATAGAAGCTAAATTCAAATTGCAGCATTAGTTACAAAGTAAAGAGTCATTACTATGAATTCTTAAGCCTATAGCTCTCTAGTGAACATAGGTATGTTTTTTTAAATATTTGTCATTATAACTAATTCTCAGAAGTTAAAGTTATTGACATTTGCAACTATTATTCACTTGTAATGAGTCTTGCTCCATTTAGGTATCCTATGATTTACTGATCTCATTGTAGTTATCACTGGTTCATCAGAATTATCAGTTAGCACAGCTGAATAAACTGGCCTAAAATATTTTGCAACAAAGCAGATGAACTAGACATTAACAAGGAATGTAGTTTGCATTTGTATTATATATTGTTCGACCCATAATAACTGCTTTGTTGATTGTAATATTTGCTGAGCTATAGGCCACCTACCCAGAAATCTTTTCTTCAGCTTTTTCCATGAATACAATGTTAAAGAAAATGCTGCTGGAGGTAGCAGAATTCTATATTCTATATCACAAATGTTTTTAATTCTTTGATCAGGGAGGGGATGTATAAAACAGCAGCAAGAAACAACTTCAAGGGCTCTAGATGTATTTTCTGTAGAGAACAAAATGTGCATCTATGCTTTCTCTCACTTAAGCCATTTGTGATGAAGGCTGAAAAAGCTAACCTTTTTTTTTTTCAAACTTCGTGCTCCTATTTCAAACTGTTCATACATGCTTCCGGCTTTCTCAAGAAGACAAGTTAAAAATCATGGCTGTTATTCCATGAGTAATGAGTTCAAACACCTGAATAGAGACCTGTGTTTTTATATCAGATCTTTAAGCTATGTTAAATTATACTATATATTAATTACATATAATTTTACCCTTTGTTTTCATCAAACGGTTCTTAACTACACAGTATGAAAAAAATGATTTCTTTCAGTGGTATATTTCACTGGTCACATAAGCTATCTATCTAAAATAACTCAAGAGGAATCAAAGTGAAGAATTAGAAGAATTCATATATTGAAATACTAAATCTTATTGGCCTGAATTATTTCCTAAAGAAAATAATTATTCCAAATGCATTAGGACTACTAAAATTAGTACGCTTTAAATATTTTACAGGTTGATAATGAGATTTTAGCATACAGAAGGCATTCCATAGTTTGACACAGCCATAACATACATGGACATATAGCATTAGATTGCTCTGTAACAGGTAAAGTATTTTTCATGCCAAATTTACATAATGAGATAGGTGTGAAACACATTTTATAAAAAGTAAATAAATTTACATTACAAAAGACCACTGTCTTATGGAATTTGAGTATTAGAAAATTTTGCTATATAGGCAGTCCTTGTTGAACAACTACTTGTACAACAACCATTCAACTTACAATAATGTTGAATGAGGAGGATTTATGACTGATCTTTGCTGCTGTCCAAGTGTTGTTGTGGACAAAGGACACTGCGACAATGTCCTATGTGACTCGGAAACCAGCTTGCAATTTCGAGAGAAGCAGCCTCCCATGGCAACATGACAACTATTTGCAACTTTTCACTGCCATCTTCTGTCAAGCAAAGTCAGTGGGGAAGTTTCAACTGCCATGGTGAGTTAGTGCAGTCCTGTGACGTTACGCTTTATGACCTCGTTGTTTAGTGATGGAGTTGCCAGTCCCAAATACCATAGTCCTTGTAAAAGGACATTCCCATAGCTAGCTTAGCAATTACCATAGTTGGATTATAAAAATAAATACAAAAAAACACAACATCTATTTTGTTATCTGCACAAAACAGGATATTCTTAACTGTTTGTTGCAAAATTTATAACAAAGCAACATTGGAAACTTTTAGATTACTTGTAAAACTGTATTCAAAGCCATGGTCTATAGCTATGACTAAATAATGAGGGGTAAAATTAAAATTTTAAGTGTACAGAGCCCTGAACCACAATTTTGTCTGCTCTGAAATGCATACATTCTGTATTTCAATAAGGTGTAACTATATTGTGACAAGGAAATATTTTAAGTGTTGTGAACTTGTGATGCTATTGAATTAATACAAAAGAAAAAAATATATGAAAAGAAATGAAACTGGAGAACACTTTTTATGAAAGTAAAAAATTCCAGCAAGGTTACTAAGAGCATCAGGGCATTCTATATTCCCTTTAATTAGGAGCACACATCTTTTTGGTCCCATATTAATGCCAAACTGCTTTTCTTAATTTTCCTTCAGAGCTCTACTTCTTAGCAATAATGTTCCTTTGATGCAAGTAGTCCAAATAATTCTCACCCCACACTATTTGCAGTGAAAACAAAGATAGAAAAATGGTGTAACAGGTTATAGTTGAAGACAGGTAGTGGTCAGGTTGTGTTTGTTCAGCAATTGTTCCAAGTTATAGTAATGTTGAAAAAAACCAAACATATGACTGGTTCCCAAAGTTTTGGCCTGTCTGGCATCCCAACTTCAATCTGGCTTGATGACAACATTCCAGGGAGCTGTGTTCAAGTGACTTCCTTTTGCAAACTTCCCTGCCAGCTTACCACAAACAAAATCAGTGTGGAAACCAAACAGGGAAGTTTGAAATCAGTCCAGTAGGTAGCTCTTGCCTGCAGTCATCCCCCACCCATGCACAAGTCTCTAATGACCCTGCAGGACCTCTCTGGCATCCCGTAACTCATGCACAACCTGGGGTGGGCCCTTCAAACTTTCCCCCAACTCATATGTGGCCTGTGCTAATTCTCCTAGCCCCCTGTGGCACTTCCATACTCCCACACTCTTTAACTCAGTCCCCAGTTTTTTCCTGCTTAACAACCTGCAAATCTTGCGGTTGCAATGGCAGACAGGACTGCCAGGATTACCATCCCTAAGTGAAGCAGTCACCTAACATTATGCTTGACAACCACATCATTTATAGATGGCAATCCTGGTCCCAATTGCTGTTATAACCTGTATTAGGAAAAGCTTCTTCACTGTTATAGGAATTGGGGGGTGTAATTTTTGAGAAAGGTGCTGATCAACTTTTCATTGGACAGCCAATTTGGGATGTTTCGGAATGAAAGCTATTAGATTTCATGGCTTCAAAGTTTCATTTTAATGATATTATTCTATGCCAAAAATAGAATTTTCAGGACTCCATGGACAGGCTGTTAAGGATTACAAAACAGAATAGTGAAAACAAGGACTTAATCTTTCTTTAATGGAAAATGAACAGAGATGCTTCCTGTAAATTGGAGATTAGACAAGATAATCCTGTAGTTGGTAACTGCAGAACATAATCTCTGAACTGGTAAATCCAATTATAGGAAATCAAGGATAACTGCTATATTCTGCAAACCTGAAGTAACATAGTTTTATATTAGGAAAAAAAGACCCCTATAGTCCAGTTCCTAAGATCTATAACTTTCACCTTCTCTGCTGGTTTGCAGAATCTATTTATAATCCTTCTGAAGAGATCTAAGATCTCAAAACAATACAATTGTGGAAAATCAAATAAATATTTTCCACCTGATTGAAGTTCACTCTGGCTAGTTATCTGGGAAGAATTTGGATCTATTAATCCTGAGAAATTGGGCAGGTTTTGTCCAATCTCCAAACTTCTCTTTTTTAGAAAAGGTTGTTTAGAAGCCAGTTGTGTAGTGTGTGCAGAGAACTCTGGATGAAGTAGATAATAACCAAAGTACAGGACTGAAAAAGCATTGACTGAATTTGTAGATAAGGTGAGTGGTACGTCCTTCCTTGTTCTCTTTGTTCTTTATTTTCAATGTTATCAATTGTGAGATCCTTTTGAACTGGCTTTGGGAGGTTGGAATGGTCAAGATCATTCCTTCTACCAGAGTCCCACTAAATGTTATGGAAGGAAGAAGACTAACCCATACAGTGGTGGGATTCAAAAATTTGTACTACCGGTTCTGCGGGCGTGGCTTGGTGGGCATGGCTTGGTAAGCGTGGCAGGGGCAGGATACTGCAAAATCTTCATTCCTACCCCACTCCTGGGGGGAGGTTACTGAAAAGCCCCATTCCCTACCCACCCCAATAACCTGCTTTCCAGCTCTGTTCTCCTGTGCATGTCAACAAAAGAAGACCCAGCCAATCGGCTGGGACTTAATGGGAGGCAGAGAATAGACGGGGGCGGGGCCAGTCAGAGGTGATATTTGCCGATTCTCTGAACTACTCAAAATTCCCACTATCGGTTCTCCAGAACTGATCAGAACCTGCTGAATACCACCTCTGAACCCATAACCCTTTGCTGTATGTGGCACTAGCAGCTTTAACATTGTCTCAACTCCTTTCATTCCGATCAAACCATAACTTTAACATTGTCTCAAAGTCTTTCATTCTGATCAAACCATAAGTGCTTCTCAAGTCCATTCTGAATGCAGTCCACCAGATTTGAAATATAAGGCTGTGGTTAGTGATGATGGTCATAGATTTCTGAAGTCTGCCATTATGAACAGCCCTCAAAGCTTAGGTCTTTTTGAGTATGGAAAACATAAGTGCAATGCTGGAGAGATAGAATAGTAAATGGATCTTTTCACCTTTTTATCCAAAAATGTTTTAAAATACTCAACTCTGAGTTGATTAGCCCCCTGTTAATGGTACTGTCACCTGCTCAGAAATGAGACAAGGTAATCATTTCTTTTTCTTAAAATACATCAGCAAACTCTGCATATTTTTCTGACAATGAAAGGGATTCAGACAGTTGAGCAGGAAAGGGAAAAGGAAAGGGTAAGATTGTGAAGTTTGCAAATCCTGCTGTTGACATATTTAAATGGAAAATTTCTGGATCATGGGTTTGAAGCCAATTAATTCTCAACACCATGGGAACAGGTAAGCAAGCTGTGATAGAGAGTGGCAAGAATTCTGTAAAATCATTTATTGCCAGTTGCAACAGCATTGTGCATTGCAAAGTAGGACCATCTTAAAGTGCTTGTCCATCAATCATATCCATAAACCAAATGTAGGTTAGTCTACTTTACTGTGTTCCCCATAGCTACCTATGTTTGTGAAAGGTGGACCTTCAAAAAGCAAGAGGGGAAGAGAATAGACTCGTTGGAGCTGTGGTGCTGGAGAAGGCCATTGTCTATTCCTTAGACAGCAAAGGTGACTGACAAGCAAGTACCGGAGCACATAACACTAGACATGTCACTAGAAGACAAAATCACAAAACTGCATCTCACTTATTTTGGCTATGTCATGGGGGAATTCATTGGGGAAAGCAAATATGCTTGGGAGAGTTAGTGGTAAAAGGAAACCAGGCCGTTAAAGAACACAAAGGCTTTGATATCATCAAAGCTGATGCCAGCCAGGATATAGAAAAACTCAAAGAAATAGTGCCAGAGCAGAAGAAGTGCAGAGACCTGGCCCACAGAATCGCAAAGACTGAATGGATAACATTATCACCATCACGCATAATGTAGTAAATGGAAACATTGTTTGGTTTTGGCTTTTTGCCTTTTATGAGTCTAAACACTGAGATTTGAAAACCATGATGATGGAGAGAGTAGGTTAATTCTATTGGTCCAGGCTGGGCTGCAGTGCAGCAGGAAACTATCCAATGACCAGCTGAACACATTAGGGAAGATGAAGCCAAAACTATTTGGCCTTCTTTTGGTACCAGTTGGTGAGAAGAACTTATCTTTCAAAGCCATTACACTCCCAGTGCCTCCAAGTTCTGAGAGAGAGAGAGAGAGAGAGAGAGAGAGAGAGAGAGAAATGCAAAACTTCACTCAGCCAAAATCCATTTTTTTGTTGCCAGATTTTTGTGTTGCAGAAGGCCATAAAGGACATGCTAGAGGCACCAATGACTGATGGCTTAGTTCAAATAAAGGCAATCCTTGGGCATGATGTGACCTCAGCCAAGTTTTATGGCTTGATCACAACTCAAAATGTGATGAGAAAGTAACACATTTCAGCTGTGAGAATGTTCACATTTTGAAAGTTTCTTTTTGGCATATACTTTACCATCATTCACAATTTTTAAGAAGTGATTAGTAGGTCCATCTTTTTTATTTTAGAAAACTGAAATCCTTCGTGGTTTGAAAAAAAAACAGCTTAAACTTTCCAGGTCATTCCTCCAGTGACATCTCTGCAGTAGTGAGATTCAAATTGTTTTAACACCAATTCAGTAGGCATGGCTTGGTGGGCATGCTTTGCGCACACATGTGCACCTTGCATGTGTGCGTGGCAACCATGTGTTTTGTGTGCACGCAGAGGCTTTCCTACTGACCTTCTCCTGCACTCTCCCTGTGTCTTCAACAGCTGATGCGCGGCAATCCACTGTGCCACGTGGTGCAGCTGAAGTTGAAAAGCAGGAAATAAAGGTCAGTATAGAGCCCGGGCAGGCAGGTAGGCAAGCCCAGCAGCTGATCGTCAGAGAGAACCAGTTTGCTCCCAGATGATCTTCAGAGCTACTGATCCAGCTGAACTGGACCGAACTGGTAGAATCCCACCCCTGCATCTCTGGGTAACCACCACATACTCAACGACTCTTTGAAGCAGAGAATCAGAAAATCTGGTGCCTTACTGCAAAAACACTGTTGCTTATTCTAGCTTAGTATAATGTGTGAACCCAGACAATGTCTGGACACTGACCATTTCCCAAAAGGTCCACCTCTCAAATCCTCCATTATACAAACAAACAGGCATAGTAACTCTTAGAGAAGGAAATAGAGGAAATCTTACTTCAGCCTCTTGTAACATGCAATGTGATTGTTGATATATAAAGAAATAAGAAAAATGGTGAACATTCTCTGTTGACATCCTCAGTTGACCATACAACTTTATTCTATTGCCCAGATCCTAAAAATGAGAGTCCAGTTCTGTGCAAGGTTAAAGAAAGACGTTTTTGACATAAAAAAACAAGTACTGTGTTTACGGTGTGACATTCTTTTCTAAATTAATGTGTATTCTTCTGCGCTTGTAAAGATATTTGAAAAATGTCAAATCTTTCATAAGCACACAATGCTATAGTATGACAACTAAGCATTTTGTAATTAATTTGTAGCAGTAAGGCAACAAACAACAACTAAAAAAGAATTCTATATTGAAAATATGGCTGAACCTCTAATGTGAGCACCTTCTACAAAATGCCAAGCTATTAATTTATTTCTCAAAGACAAACAGAACCTTTTGTCATAAAATGAGACTCCCAGAAAGTCATATATTCTACACAAAAGAGCTGCTGTGGGTTAGAAACATTGTCATAGGCATTCTTTTAAAAGGAAGAATGAAGTCAATAGCAGACACAAACATATTGACATGCATAGTACAATGCACAAAGTGTGTGTGTGTGTGTGCCTTAAATTCAGTCTTGACTCTTGGCAAATGTCCAGGCAGGTTTTTTTTTTGTTTTTTTTTGCAACATTTATTACAGTGGTGTACCACAGCTTTCTCTGTAGGGCTGAGAGGAGTGACTGCCCCAAACTTACCAAGTGTATTTTTCAGCTAAGGCAGAACTAGAACTCATGATCTCTCAACTTGTTAAACCATTCCACTAAACTGGTTCACTTTCTGAACTCATGTTACTGCACATGAAAGCATTCCCATTATGAATTGGGCATCACTTAGAAAGAAAGGAAGAAAGAAAGCTATTCAGGCTTAAAACAACAACAACAACAAAATGGTGAACACAACTTGGGTGGTAGGTAAGATGACATGATCTATCTAATCCTGATAAAGAATCTTAGATATATTTTTTTTTGCCTGAAAGGAAAGTCAGTGCTAATTAAAGAAAAATTAGTTTGGTATTTTTGATGCTGTAAAAGAATGAGGGGAAATGTAATACTCTCTACAACTGATGATATACTATAGATATTTTCCAGTGAACTACCCTTTAATTACAAAATGGTTTATGAGTGCATCACATGCTCCCATCACACATGCTCCCATCACTCCCTTCACACTTTGGCTTATGGCTTTTTCCAAGTCCTTGCTGTCAAGAAGGATAAATGATATTCTTGGAAATGTGAACTATCTGCACTTGGAGCATACCAGACTGAAATAATACGTTTATGCATATTTTTCATGAATTAACCCAAAGAAAGTTTTAGGGAAGGAAGGGAGGGAAGAGAAGGGCAGAGGAAGGGAAAGGAAGGAAGGGAATGAGTAAAGGTAGGGTAGGGAGTGGAGAAAGAGGAGTGGAGAGGGAGAGAGAAAGAGAGAGAGAAAGAGAGAGAGTTCTCAAGTAAAAGGACACAGGTATGAAATCAGCTGCACATTTTGTATGCTCCAATGTTGGTTGACTCTTATTTCTAGATTTGCTGAAGGGTCTATTAGGTTCTGCAAGATTATAGATAGAGATATACTGATTCTCCTACAGCTAACCATGTGGTTGGTAAAAATAATAATAATGAAAGATCTCTTTGTCACAATTACACTCCCAGTCAGTTTGTACTTTAATGAAGAGGGAAAGCAAGAATGCAGTGATGGCTTTGGGAAAGCCTGAAAATTTCTTGCCATGAGAGACAATTCAATGGCATAAAAGGCAATTAGATAAGTATGATAAAAATTGGAGGTTATTCCAAATCTATATGAAATAAATCCAAATAATTATGGTTTTGCTTTGGCTATGCTTTTAAGGAACATGTCATCTACATATAATAAAAATGATTTCAGTTCTTCAAGGTTAGCAGTAATTATCCACACAATGAATTGCAAGAGTTCAGAGAGAGGAGGGGGTGAAATCCCTAAGGAGACTCACTCACAAAAATAGATAGTTGTGGATGAAATGTGCTCAGAGGGTATGAAATAGCCACTTCTAAAGAAATAATGGAGATGAAATTAGGAGGAGACAGAGAGTGGAATGAGTATCTCAATAGCAGTTACACATCACTTCTTCTCTAGATCTGATATAGCTTCAATATTGTCTGTTTTGGGAAGCTGAATCTATTTTTGGCTTTGTTCCTGTTTATTGGAAGCCACCAAGTGGATATTTTCTTATGGATCTCTGCAGGATTTATAGGTGGTCTACTTTCCAATTGGCAGAAAAAGTTGCACCACCTAGCCTCCGTATTCCTGGATTCGGGTCAATCATCATTTTCTCTCTAGTTATAAAGATTCGGTGTCCTGTTCTGGGACTTTGTCCCCCTCTTATATGTATTGTTTAGAACATTCTACTTACTATTTGGAAAAGCATTTAGTTGCAAAATTGCCAACATTTTACCTTGGCAACTCAGAAGGTTGTTCATGAAGCATGGTAATGTAGCCCAGATGGTAGGAAGCCTTGGTAGAAGCTCAGTGCTTTGGGTTAATTGTTTTCACAAATGAGCTTTGCTCACATAGCTTCCCTTGCAAACCTCCAGACAAAATGTGTGCAACAGCCTGGATTTAAATGGATGAAGAGGATGTATGTTAGTACTTGCTACACTTCCTTTTTGTATGCAATGAGGAAGCACTTATTCCATGATCATTGATGAGTTAGGAAATGAGGGAGAAGATTGAAGAACAATTTTCTTGTTCTCCTATTAGCTGAACAAAAAGGATAGACACTGACAGGGTTATGGTGATGCAGGAACAGCAGACGTGAAAATGTAGAATGAGCATGACTGTAGGATCATTTTACCATATATTTTGTGAGAGATGGAAAACTGTATGTAGAACTGCCTAAGATCAGAGGTGGTATTCAGCAGGTTCTGACCAGTTCTGGAGAACTGGTAGTGGGAATTTTGAGTAGTTTGGAGAACTGGCAAATACCACTTCTGACTGCCCCCTCCCCCATCTCTTCTCTGCCTCCCGAGTCCAAGCTGATCAGCTGGATCTTCTTTTGTTACCCTGCACAGAAGAACAGAGCTGGAAAGCAGGTTAGTGGAGTGGGAAGGGAATGGGACTTTGCAGTAACCTTCCCCCAGGAGTGGGGGGAATGGAGATTTTGCAGTACCCTTCCCCTGTCATGCCCACCAAGTCACACCATGCCCACCAAGCCATGCCCACAGAACCAGTAGTAAACATTTTTGTATCCCACCACTACCTAAGATGGAAATTTAGAATGCAATATCTGGTTTTACCTGTAGTTTCCTGTTTCAACACACTTCCGACTATTTAAACTTTGCTTAAAGGGTAATATATAAACCTCACAACTGTGTTAAGAATGTTTGCTTTTGTTTCAAACAAGATTTCTTTTAATAATACAGCTAACCACTTGACCCAGAGAGTTCACATCCCCACAGTAATTAGGCAAGCTGTTAAAATCTGGTCATTTCAACAGATCTTTGAGTGGGAGACGATTTCTGTTGTGCAAAATAACAACTATTAATAATACTTCTTATCAATTCAAATGCAAAAGTGGAAGATTTCTCCTAATAGGTCTCTTATTGCTTATTTATCTTCTTCTGTACCCAAAGGAAACAACATGAAAGAAATCTAATTAAAATGTGGAACGTCAAAATGGATACAATTTTTGATCTCTCTCTGTGTGTATATGTCTGTCTGTCTGTCTGTCTGTCTGTCTATCTTCATTCCAAAAGGATTTCACATTACTAAAACTCTATACCACCATTCTGATATGAGCATTTAATTTTTTTTCATGCAGGAATAGTAAGTAGATGACTTCCTATTTCTATTAAAACATGTATTTGACATTTTGATACTAAAGTATTGCTTTTCTGCTCTCCAACCTATTTAAATCAGAATTTTAAAGAAAATTGCTGATACTGTTTTCTACAATGATACTGAGTGAGAAATTCCCACAACTGATATTTCTTTGGATTACATTTCTGCCACCACTTATGCTGTGTAAAAGTTAAAGCAGAAACTGTGCAATAGGAGTCTCTAAACCCACACATCTGCATCACTGTAGCTATTCTAGGAGGAACTTTAAATACATTTTAAAAAATAAATGAAATGTGGCAAGTTAGATTAATTAATTTCATACCCTGCACTGGGCACGACCTTAAAGTCAATGGCTCAGGTGATTTTAGATTTTTAGATTTAAATAACTAAATTATAATGTCAAGAGTGTGCACGTGAATATGCATATGAACATCTATCCTACAATTTCAGAAGGGTGATTGTGATATTGTAACAAAACAACAAACTTAAAGATTAATTTCTTTTGCGACCAGTGTCCAGTGTTAATCAGATCTTACACAATGTCACCATAAGCACAGTTTACTCTTGCTAACATGAGTTCAAAATAAATAACAGCTTTGTACAAGTGTAGGCCATCTATTGCTTCAAAAAAAAAATCCTCTTATTCATTTCACCTTATTCCTTTCACCTCTTATTCCTTTCAAACATCCTAAAACAATCCTTCTTCTACATAAAAAGCTCTTGCATTTAAAAAGGTTGAAGATAATCCCTGTCACCTAAAATAGACAAGATTGGTAAGTGAGGACATTAAATATGCTGTCTTAAAGCTTTAGGAATTTGGACTGGAACCTAACACATACAAAGAACAGTTGCAGGAATAGGGTATGTCTAGTTTAATGAAAGGAAGACCTAGGTGTAACATGATAGCAGGGTTCCAATATCTGAGGGGCTGCCACAAGGAAGAAGAGGTCAAAGCACCGAGAGCAGGACAAGAAACAAAGGATGGAAACTAATCAAGGAAAGAACCAACTTAGGACTCTGGAGAAGTTTCCTGACAGTTAGAACAATTAATCAGTGGAACGATTTGCTTCCAGAAGTTGTAAATGTTCCAACACTGGAGATTTTTAAGAAGAGATTGGACAACCATTGTCTGAAATGGTATGGGGTCTCTTTCTTGACAGGGGTTGGATTAAAAGACCTCCAAGGTTCCTTTTAACTCTGTTACAGGGTCATTCAGTGGAAGTAGAGCTGTGTTTGGTCATTAGCCAAAAAGCACAAGGAGTCTGGTAGCAACTTTTGAAAATAACGTATTTGATTAAAAGGCATAAACTTTTGAAAGACACTACGAAACTCCTCCTGATTTAAGGATAACTTAAGAAACCATCAAATTCTATTCTATGCAATACATCCTACTTGGGGGGAATAGGGTAAGTTTATTTCAAACTTGAACTCCCAAATATGATTAAGGACATATCCAGTTCAAGTGAATCAAAATCTACTTTTGAATTAGTGCAGTCAAGGCCTAATATCCAATTAGCAGAAATATGCAGAACACAAACAAAAAAGCCAAGTTTCTGACTTCTTACTTAGTCATAATCCAAACCACTGTAGGGGAACTGATGTCTAAACATTCCTTGTTTGCAGAAGTTGTTTTGATTTGGTACTTTACAGTACTATGATTCTTAATTAACATATATTCGGAAAATATAGGGAACAGTCTTTTAGTGTCTATAATGTCAACTTGCAAATACCTAGGTAAATCCTTAATTCAACACTCTTCCCTGGGCTTGTTTAAACTTCTCCACAGTAAGTTCCATTTTAATATATAAGTATAATTTAAATTTCTGGAAAAAAAATGTTCATTCTGCTACATTTGCATTCACTCACTCAACAGCTTTAAAAAAAACAACATTCCATACTTCTGGTATTTTCATTTCCATTTTCCTCTGAGAATCAGCTCAAGATCATTGTCAGGTGTCTATAGTAGTCTCTTCTACCTCAAGCAATTTTGACAGCCACTTTCATTAACACCAACAAAGTTGGGATAAATTTACATTTGTACCACAGAATTTCAGAAGGGGGGAGGGAATTCAGAGATTTAATGCCATCAGAGAGGATATTACTTACAGCTAAAATATAAAGTGCTATTTTATTCATTTATTCTCCTGACTTGATATTTGATGACAGGAAACTTTGATGATAGGATACTTTTCCATGAGGGAAGCAACTGAGAAAGTTCTTATTTTCAGCACCTCTTACCACAATTCCTCTGGGCTTTTTGGGGAAGTTTTTATGGCACAATTAATGAAAGAATAGCTACTTTTTCATTCCCTGCATATTTCAATTAGCTTCAATTGTTTCTTTCCTTACAGGCTTTCCCATTTGTGCACGTGATTCTCATCCTGGTTTGAGATATGTACCAATAAAGGAGAATATTTGGACCTCAGGGCTGAAATGAGGGGTCCTTGTTGCTCTCTGAGCTTACTTGTTTTCTTGTAACATCATCAATTCTTGTAAGATGTAGTGTTTCCTGTCAGTTTGTATTCTATAGGCTTGCCCTGTCAGTGTTGGTCTAAGAGATTCTTTGGTTGGGCTGTTTACTATTGGCTTCTTTGATAGTTTCTTCATTGGGGTATTATTTACTTGATAGTTGGCCTGATGTTAATCTGGTCTGGTGTTATTCAGAAGATTATTCCATCAATTACTTTGAAGAAAACCATTATTCTTATTAAAAAGAAAATGTTTTCTAAATCAAATATCCCATGTGAATGGAACAGCATAACTTTTTTTTAAGGGCAACAATATAAAACAGTCCAAAATTGCCATTACTGTTGTACACCAGCCAGAATGGCTGTTCGTGAGATCAGCTGGTATATAGATGTACTAAATAAATAAACATGTTTATATTTTTCCAGTCTGAGGAATGCATTGCCATGGAACATTTAGTTAGTTCTTCCTTTGTTTATAGTCTGAAAAAAGCTATGCTCTTAACTGTCCAGGCAGTTACTAGGAGGCAACACTAACTCATTTTCTGCCAGTCATTAAACCTGTTAAATAGCTGAGTTTCTCTTGGCTTTTCTAATGACTTCTCACTACTATCTCTTTATTTTTATGTATGGTTTCTCTCTGTGTTACTTTTATATTATTCTTGTGATGTAAGGGGAAAAAATACTGCATTGGGGTCAAAAGCAAATCTAAGGCCTTGAGGTCAGCAGAAAGGTAAGATAAAATGGCTTCTCTAGATGAATAACTGTAATTGATTCTGCTACTCTTTTCCTCCCTTGGCTTATAAACCACAGACTAGCTTATACAATAGCTTGATTGTATAATTGTGGTAGATTTGGAAGCTGAGATGCAGGAGAGAAGAGCTCTTTCCCAAGGAGCCAAGAGGCAAATCTTGGAATGTAGAAAGAAAGCCAAAAGGAATACACCCTAAACCGTCAAAAGTTTTTTCTGATAGTTTTGCAGAGTGTTTTAGTCTGGCAACTATATGGTACACTTCATACTAGTACACTTCAGATGGCCTAGGATACAAATTGAATAGTAATTGGGGGGAAAACCCATAAATATTCATGGATTGCTTCTGTGACTTGTGAAATTTTCAATCTTTTTGTTCATTTTTGAATCTCCCTGTTTCCACCTAAGCCGTTTTTTTCAAATGCCAGTTTTAACATTTGCCATGCTGATTTTCACTATTGAATTATCTTCATCCCTTATAACATTAGAGTGCTCTGAGATTTATAA
Source organism: Pseudonaja textilis (assembly GCF_049901715.1). Lineage (NCBI taxonomy): Eukaryota > Metazoa > Chordata > Lepidosauria > Squamata > Elapidae > Pseudonaja > Pseudonaja textilis. Next base: position 22,318,778 of record NC_141993.1, read on the forward strand.
AGAGCACGGCATTTGAGCAATGCATTCATTTTTTTAACCTAGAATGTACAGGTGTGTTAGTTGAAGCTCCTGAGATTTAAAATGAATGCATAACAGATTGAAATTTAGAGCACCTTTGCTACAGCAGCTTTTGCTACAAAAAAGATGTTGAGATTCTAGAAAAAATACAGAGAAGAGCAACCAGGATGATTAGGGGACTGGAGACTAAAATACATGAAGAACGGTTACAGGAACTGGGCTTGGCTAGTCTAGTAAAGCGAAGGACCAGGGGAGACATGATAGCAATCTTCCAATATTTGAGGGGCTGCCACAGAGAGGAAGGGATCAAGCTATTTTCTAAAGCACCTGAAAGCCATACAAGGAATAACGATGGAAACTGGACAAGGAGAGATTTAACCTGGAAAAAAGGAGAAACTTTCTGACAGTGAGAACAATCAACCAATGGAACAGCTTGCCCTTGGAAGTTGTGGGAGCGCCATCACTTGAGACTTTCGAGATTGGACTGCCATTTGTCAGAAATGATGTAGGGTCTCCCACTTGGGTGGAGAGTTGGACTAGATGACCTACAAGGTCCCTTCTAACTCTGATTATCTGTTATCTGTTAATCTTTGTTAAGATTCATTAGATATACACATTTATTTTAAAATATTATCTTACCTGGAATTTTTACTTGAAAAGTGAATTTTTAATTATATCATTATTCATTCATTCGTTCAATTTCTATGGACATTCATCTCAATCAATGACTCGGAGATTATATATTCACAAGAATTGAGAATGATATTTAAACTACAACACTAACTCTAGTGTCAGAGGCAAAAAGGTTCACCAACATGTGCTCAAACTTCAACTGTAACAAATGTTGCAATTGCCACACATCACATCCAGCAGGAAAGGACTCTCCTCAATAAAATATGCTCTTTCATTATATAAATGATTGTTTCACTCTTTGGAAAGTAAAATATTTCATAGATCAAGCATGGTCCAAATGTTGTTTCATTTGACATATTTATAGAAGTACACAAAGTGGCCACAAGAGAGCTTCAGTTTGCAATAAATCTTTATACCCATTTGAACTGCCTCGATCTTCTGAATTCCCTGTGCTTAACAAAAGTATTACAAAGTTACAATGGAAATTTAAGAAAAAGAAAAGCAAAGATTGTTGGGGACAATATGCTGACTCTGTATATCGCTTAGGATGCTATAAAGCACTATGAAGTGTATATTAAGTGCTATTGCTATAATCTCCTCCAAAAACCCTGAGCTTTGTACTGTTAGTTCTCTGGCATCAGGAAGAATTCTCTCTTGGATTAAATTCATCTTTTTTTCTGAGTGAAACAACAGATTGTGAAGTTTCTACATGTCATCCCCATTTACTTCAAGTAGACCAGCTAAGAGTGCCTTTGGAATTGAATAGGGAAAATGTTATAGGCCAGTTATAGGTAATTGACAGAGCTACCTTATACATACTTTCCTGAATAAAATTTATTGTCAGGTAAATATCTAAAGGAGTACTATATACACAAAAATATTCAGATAAGGATATAAAATATTCTGCAAGAAGACCAACAAATATTGATCTTTTAAGATGAATAACTCTAAGATCTTGTGTAGATTTTGAACTTTATTTTACAAATTGCTTGGTTTACTCATTAAATATCATGAGTAATTTTACTTCTGTCTTCTCCAAAGAAATATAAACCTCCTGCACATATGAAATAGACTAATAATTTTTTGCCTTTTTGCCAAGGGATCTATTTTATTAAATCAGAAAGTCAATTAAAAATTGGCATTTTTCTTGTATGTATAAAATAAGCTTTATTCAGGTTTTTTATTAATGATTGTTTTCTTTGAGTATCTAATGCATTTTCATTATTTTATGTTTTATGTAAACATGTTTTTGAAAAGCAAAGTAGCAATTTGAGATTCAGAACAGAAGGTAGACAGTTGATAATGCACAAAATATTCTAGTTTTAGTGCTTGTTGATCTTCCAGATCAAGTGCGTATTATATTCATTTGTTCATTAGTCTTACTGCTCTAGTTCCTAATTTTGGAATGAATTTTTGTGGTTCAGTTTTATTGCATATAAAAGCCACAACAAATCACACAGCTAAGCATAATTTCTGTCTTCATTTAGGGCACCTTCAGAAAAATAATTTCTTTCTTGAAATGAAACATGGTTATTTGAATGTTTTTAGATAATAGATGCAGAGAAGCTAACTCAAGTCATATTTCTAATACTTCAGTGGAAAAGTTTCCCTTGGAAGGACATTCAGTAGATAAGATACATTTGTTTTCTGAAAAACCAATCTTAACAGAGCTTACTTCTTATTAGCTGTGATATGTGTAAGCTGGCACATGGCCTTCACAAAGTATGACTTTGAATTCTGCTCAGCTTCTATTAGTAAAGCTTAATAAGCCATATAAAACATTAGCACCTATTTATATGATATGCAAGCTTAGTGGGGAAAACAAAAATAAATATATGAGGTTATGTTTAAGAATGGCTTCTTCGGGTTTCATGATTACTGCAATTAGCATTAATGAATTAAAATCAAATACTTTTTTTCAGCTAACACGGTGGCTGGTTCCCAAACAAAAAATGTAAACTGAAAACACATGTACTGTGTCCAAATCTCACAGGACTAAAGACATTTTAGCACTCTGTATTTTGATAGCCTTCTATGTGCTGTACCCATGTATTAATTTGGAGAATTCCAGTAATTCTGAATTTGATTTTTCCTATGCTGGCTCTAAGCCTTTATCCTGAAAAACCTTTATCACCCCAGCACCTTCAATTTGCTAACTAAAACATGAAAATATCTTTGATAATCAGACCCACATTTTACAATTTATATAAACTACACACTGCTCCGATTATAACTTTGCAAAGTTTGAAGATAACCATTCACTGCTATGTCTTACTCCTCCAGCAGCCTATTAATCATATTCTACCTCTTTTTTAAAAAACTACTTCTTGTGAAAAAGTACTATTTACTAGATGTAACCTGACTAATGTTTCAGTATGTATTTATTTTGCAAATAAAGTCAACTATTCTACTAAACTTCATGGTAAACTGGAATGCTTAACTTTGGTAGAACCAATTTGGCTAGTTTAAATTGAAAAAAAAAACTCTATAAAAATATCTTTACTATTTTCCAAATTGCCTACACATATCCTGAAATAAATCCCTCATCCCAAATATACCATGTTGGATGTTGGATAAAAAATAAATATTTTTTATGTATTATATACAAGGGAAGAATTAAAATAAGACAAGCAAATAAAATTAGAACATGTGATCCTACAAATGGGATCTAATTTCAGTAGGACTGCTCAAGATTTTTTGGATGTTGAAAATGAATGTATTATTTGGGTTGAATCCATATAATAAAAAGGACAATGTAATTTCCCTGACCAAAGCTTTAGATGCTGCTTTTAAGTAAGACCAATTCAGTAATAATTCCACTTTATAGATGTAGAGTAATTTCACTAAATGTCTTCATTATAATTGGGCTATTAATACTATATTTTTAAAGAGCTACATTGGGGCCCTAATTTTGAAAAGCATTATTCATTGGAGTGCAACAAGATTGCATGTAAAAATGTGTACATAATAATATAAAATCAAATGCTTAGCCTGTATGCAGATAAACAGAAAATACATATAGTGAATAATAGGCTTAGTTGCTTATTTGCAGTTCAACCTATTTCAGAAGATGGTCGCTTATGGGGAAAAAAATAGAGGACAGACCACTATGTATGCTGCCTTAAGCTGCTAAATGAAAGGCAGATTATTATTAGGGGAAAAAAATCACATATAAATACACAGACTTTCTCCAAATTTCTATCTCAAAACCCTTTTTGCAGTATCTAAATTACATATTCCACATGATCTGTTACTTCAATTTTTCCCTAATTCTTCTTCATATACATCCAACATTCCGTGTTGTTGAAACACAGCTGATGAAAGCTACAGACAAGCAACCCAGGCAGCTGTGTTATTCTGTACTTCAGCAAGATCATTCCAAACTCTCTAAAGGTAACAATATTCTTCACAGATAACTTGTGTGAAGAAAACTAGCAACCATGGAACTTTAGACATTCCATTACACAAAGCAGGCTGTTTTCAAGTTTAATATATTTAGTCTGTGATTTAAAAGTCAAGGCCAAAAACAGGAGAGAGGAAGGAAGAAAATAAAACAGATTTATACAAAGTATTGCACAAACATTTGAAACAGGAGCAAGGTTACTAAATGGCAATGAATTTAGGAAATTCAAGATTTCAGCAGGTGATTCATAATAGGCCATTGCAGTTGTCTGTGCTAAAATAACAAAAGGAAGCCACAAAGTTACAGGGCATGTTTAGATGTGACTACAGGTGAAACTTGAAAAATTAGAATATTGTGCAAAAGTTCATTTATTTCAGTAATGCGACTTAAAAGGTGAAACTAATATATGAGATAGACTCATTACATGCAAAGCAAAATAGGTCAAGCTGTGATTTGTCATAATTGTGATGATTATGGCTTACAGCTCATGAAAACCCCAAATCCACAATCTCAGAAAATTAGAATATTACAAGCAATTAATAAAACAAGGATTGTACATAGAACAATATCAGACGTCTGAAAAGTATAAACATGCATATGTACTCAGTACTTGGTTTGGGCCCCTTTTGCAGCAATTACTGCCTCACTGCGGCATGGCATGGAAGCTATCAGCCTGTGGCACTGCTGAGGTGTTATGGAAGACCAGGATGCTTCAATAGCGGCCTTCAACTCTTCTGCATTGTTCGGTCTCATGTCTCTCATCTTTCCCGTGGCAATGCCCCATAGATTCTCTATGGGGTTCAGGTCAGACGAGTTTGATGGACAATCAAGCACAGTAATCCCATGGTCATTAAACCAGGTTTTGGTGCTTTTGACAGTGTGGGCAGGTGCCAAGTCCTGCTGGAAAATGAAATCAGCATCCCCATAAAGCTCGTCTGAGGAAGGAAGCATGAAGTACTCCAAAATCTCCTAGATGGCTGCATTGATCCTGGACTTAATAAAGCACAGTGGACTAACACCAGCAGATGACATGGCTCCCCAAATCAACACAGACTGTGGAAACTTCACACTGGACCTCAAGCATCTTGCAGTGTGTGCCTCTCCATTCTTCCTCCAGACTCTGAGTCCTTGGTTTCCAAATGAGATGCAAAAGTTGCTCTCATCAGAAAAGAGGACTTTGGACCACTGAGCAACAGACCAGTTATCTTTTTCTTCAGCCCAGGTAAGGCGCTTGTGACGTTGTTTGTTGTTCAGGAGCAGCTTGACAAGAGGACTATGACATTTGAAGCCCGTGTCCAGGATCTGTCTGTGTGTGGTGGCTCTTGATGCATTGACTTCAGCCTCAGTCCACTCCTTGTGAAAGTCCCCAACACTTTTGAATGGCCTTTTCCTGACAATCCTCTCCAGGTTGCAGTCATCCCTGCTGTTTGTGCACCTTTTTCTTCCACACTTTTCCCTTCCACATAACTTTCTATTAATGTGCTTTGATATAGCACTTTGGGAACATCCAACTTCTTTTGCAATTACCTTTTGAGGCTTTCCCTCCTTATGGAGGGTGTCAATGATGGTTTTCTGCACAACTGTCAGGTCAGCAGTCTTTCCCATGATTGGGCTTCCTACTGAACCAGACTGAGAGACCATTGAAAGGCTCAGGAACCCTTTGCAGGTGTTATGGCTTAATTAGCTGATTAGAGTGGGACACTTTGAGCCTAGAATATTGAACCTTTTCACAATCTTCTAATTTTCTGAGATTGTGGATTTGGGGTTTTCATGAGCTGTAGGCCATAATCATCTCAATTATGACACATCACAGCTTGAACTATCTTGCTTTGCATGTAATGAGTCTATCTCATATATTAGTTTTATCTTTTAAGTTGCATTACTGAAATAAATGAACTTTTGCACAATATTCTAATTTTTCGAGTTTCACCTGTAAGTGGATTGGGAAGAAAACATAAGAGAACAAACGTCTCTGCTTTAATTTGGCTTTTATTTCAAAGTACATTTATTCGGGGAGGGGGGAGGGTTAATATCAAGAAGAGCAAGCTGTATCTGCATGCAAATAAGTGGGGTTTCAGATCTTCTAAATATAGCTAAACATTTGATTTGGCCTGAAAAGGAACCTGTAAGAAAATATTGAACAGGATGAATGTTGCTGCAGCCTAAGAGACCTGAAAAGATTTTTTAACTGGGATTCAAATGATCACTGAAAATTATTATAGATTCTTCTCTGATCAATAGCGTTACCAATGATCTGCATTCCTAATATAAGCCTTCAAACCTGCATTAGGTATGGAACCCTGCACTGCCCTTTATTATTGCTACCCTTTAAGGTTAACCTGCAATGAGAAGGTGACACAGCAGTGAATAAAATTATAGCTAGCCACTTTGGTCTGGTAGAGAGTCAGTTTAGTCTAGTGCAGGGGTGTCAAACTCCCGGGCCACGGGCCAGATGCGTCACAGACTACCCACGCCCGATTTAATGAAGGGGAAAAAAAGTTCCAATATGAAGTGATGATGATGAAGTGAGGACGTGAGTTTGACACCACTGGTATAGTGCATAAGGCAACAGGATAGAAAGTGGGAGACCTCTACTCGTTGTAAAATACCTTAGGCCACCAGACTTGAAATTCCAGACCTAGAAAACCTAGAACTACGCCGTCTTTGGTCTGATCTAAGTATAGTGTATAAAATCATACATTGCAATGTCCTACCTGTCAATGAATACTTCAGCTTCAACCATAACAACATAAGAGCAAACAATAGATACAAACTCAAGGTTAATCGCACCAAAGTTGATTGCAGGAAATACGACTTCTGCAACAGAGTGGTCAATGTCTGGAATACTCTACCTGACTCTGTGGTTTGTTCCCCAAACCCCAAAAACTTTAACCTTAGACTGTCTACTATTGACCTCACCCCTTTCCTAAGAGGTCTGTAGGGGGTGTGCATAAGCGCACCAAGGTGCCTACTGTCCCTGTCCTATTGTTTCTTTTATTTTTCTTATATGTATCCTTGTATTCATACTTATGTTTTTACTTATACCTATTATCTTGTAAGCAATTGACAAACTAAATAAAATAAATAGAGTCAGTTTAGTCTAGTGCAGGGGTGTCAAGCTACCGGGCCTTGGGCCAGATGCGTCACACGTTGCTCACGCCTGGTTTAATGAAGGGGGAAAAAGTTCCGATATGAAATGATGACGATGAAGTGAGGACGTGAGTTTGACATCCCTGGTATAGTGCATAAGGCACCAGGCTAGAAAGTGGGAGACTATGAGTTCTAGTCCCGTGATGGCGAACCTATGGTATACGTGCCAGAAGTGGCAAGCAGAGCCATTTCAGCCAGCACGTGAGAGGTCACCTGGAAGAGCCCCACTGTGCATGCGACACGCACTGCCTGCCTGACAGCTGGTTGTCGGGTATCTGGCACACATGCGTGGGGTGCAGGAGTGCACGGGAGACACGCGCATGCACAGAAATGTGGGAGGGGTCTCATGCGCATGCACAGAGATGCATGAGGTGAATGGAGGATCACATGCACAAGCGCAGAAATGCACAGCACATGTGGAGGGGGGTCACGCATGCATGCACAAGGGACATGGGTGGGCACGCATTGCCTTCTGGGTCAGGGCAACACAAGCATGAGGGAGCAAGTGCAATCTTCAGCACAGGAGCCCCAAAAGGTTAGCCACCATGGTTCTAGCCCCATCTTAGCCATGGAAGCCAATGGGGTGACCTCTAGGTCTCTCTCAGCCAACTCACCTGTCGGGATTTAAAGAGCTGACTGGTTTATCTACTGAGGTGAATCCCGACACATTGTCTTGATTGGGGAGTGAAAGTCCATTCCTGCCGTTTGCAATATATCAACTTGATCGGAAGGCGTCACTTGCGTTTGCGGATCCCACCCCAGTTCGACTTTTCTCGTGTCAGCACGAACATGCAGCGGGGATGCCGTGAAAGAGAGTTTGTGGCTCCAACTCCTCTCATTACCCGAAATGAAACACAAACAATCATTAGGGAAATTAAAGCACAACCTGGGAATTGAAACCACATTCTGTTTGGTAATTAGTGGCGTTTAGAATTGCGAAGTGGAGGCGGGGTGCAGGACTAATGGGGAGGGCGGATGTTAGTTAGCTGTATAGGGTGGGGCAGCTTGATAAATTGTGCTGAGAGACGAATGATCTCAGCACTGACTTTATCCGGGATATCCGTTGTTGCCGTCTTTGAAGGAAAACGAGCGAAAATAAACCTACCTATTCACAACAAATCCTGTGAGTAACAGAGTTTATTGCTAGAATTCCTAAGAGTACAAACGAAGGCTAACATCACCTCACAGGGTTGTGAAGACAAAAATAGGAGGAGGAAGGTGTGTTGTATAATGTTCATTGCCTTGAGTTGTTTGCAAAAATAATAAAAGGTGATATATATAGCGGGGGTCCCCAAACTTGGCAACTTTAAGACTTGTGGACTTCAACTCCCAGAATTCTCCAGCCAGCTATGCTGGCTGGAAAATTCTGGGAGTTGAAGTCCACAAGTCTTAAAGTTGCCAAGTTTGCAGGCCTCTGTATGTAGCATCCATACCCCCACACAAGACATCCCTGATCTAACAGATATACTTTTGCAGAGCTCCTCAGAGAATATTCAGATAAATTCTTCATTTGGTCTCCTTCATGTGGCATGTATGTTTGATTTTTTTTTAAAAAAAGAGTTGCAAGCAGTTTATCCTTATTGTTGTTTAGCTGCTGCTTTTTAGAGCATTTATTTGCTGTGATCCTAGTTATATGTTATTTACCTGGCAGGTTCTATTATTGTTTATGCAGGATAAACTGCTTGCAACTCTTTTTTTAAAAAAAACAAACAAACATACATGCCACATGAAGGAGACCAAATGAAGAATTTATCTGAATATTCTCTGAGGAGCTCTGCAAAAGTATATCTGTTAGATCAGGGATGCCTTGTGTGGGGGTATGGATGCTACATACAGAGGCCTGCAAACTTGTTTCCAGGTTTTTTATTTGGCTATATCCACTCAATGTGTCTAAACAAACTCTCTGAATTTGAAAGACTGGGTACTCATCAAAGGAGAGCACACAGTTTAGTTATTCAGCAGTACAAAACCTACATTTGCAATACAAGATATATATATTTTTTTGATCTTGTGGATGGTGAGTTAATGCCTCTGGGTTGAAGCCGTGAGACTGCGTTCTATACAGTAGAAAGGGATATCCAGTTCTGCTCCAGGTATCCAGTAGGAAGTAAATATGATAGAAAAATGATGCATCTGTAGTTGACAACCGTCTGCTTGGATTGTGGTTGCAGATAATTCAATTCCGAATGTGTTCATGAATAATTAACCCAAGTTTCTCTCTGACTAAAAATCAACAGCATTACTGACCTAGAAAGATTAGTATTCTAATTGGTATTGATTCCAGAGCAAAGATCATCATCTATAGGCTTTTAAAGGAATGACTATGACTCTTTGTACAATTCATAACATTCTCTATAGATTGTTATGATCTAAACTACTCTAGTCTCTGCCAACACATTTTTTATTATTATCGAGATCTGAATTCCTTAACACCAGTGAATATAAATGAAAGCATCAACACATGAGACAGAGAAGTGTAGGAAGCTTATGTCTGGTTTTCTTTTGTATTTCCATGTCATTTCTGGACTTCATGAAATAGTGAACAGCACCCTGACTTCAATCTTCTAGTTGGGGGAGGATTTTTCTTGTTCGCATATATAAAGCCCAAAATATAACAGTGACATTAAGTTACCAGTGTGGGATAATGATAACAAAGAATTCCCTCAACCCTGTTCAACTATTACAAAGTCTGCACTACTGTTAATCTTGTCATCACTCCTTATCACCCATCCCCTCCAAACTTGTGACTGTATGACTGTAACTTTGTCGCTTGTATACTTACGATTTATATTGACAGTTTCCTTTTATCTTTTCTTTTATGTATACTGAGAGTATTTACACTAAGACAAATTCCTTGTGTGTCCAATCACACTTGGCCAATAAAAGTATTCTATGATGTAGAACATATTGTAGATATTTATCAGTTCACAACAAGCAGCTGTTAGTGTCATGCCCCTGGTGGAGACTGACTCTGAGGGAGAGGAAGAACAGCTGACAGGGAATGGAAGTGTGGCTCCAGAGGTTGTGGAGGAGGCTGGGGAAGGGCAGAGGCCGGTTGAGCAGTCAGAGGAGGACTCAGGCCCATCCCCTATGCATCCTAGGGCATGCAGGGAGAAGAGAATAAGGGAGAGACGTGGTCTCCTCAGGAGGAGAGGGACTTGATCCTCTTCATGGGCTGCAGGTGTGACAACTGAATAAGAGTTTGGACCAGCGTACTGGCAAACTCTGGAAACAAATCAGGTAACTATCACTAGTTTATAGTTCCTCTTTGAGTTTGGCGTCCTTCCCAGTGTGTGTTATCTGTGGACATCCTCCAGCTCTTATCTTGCCTGGTTTGTGTGGCTTTTTTTCCTTCTTTGTGTAACTGTGTGGGAGGTTTTTTGTCTTCCGTCAAAGAGATTCGGAGCTTGGAAGCAAAGTGAAGGAATAAAAGGGGCTTCACCTGTTTTCTGTGACAGTGTTTGTTTTGTATCTTACCCTGGGTCATCACAGTTAGAATAGGAAATGTCACACATGTAGCTGTATAACAAAACCTATGAACAACAGGTCATCAAGAGGAAATTTTAAAAGAGCAAATCTATGCATCTATAGAAATACTGGCAAATAGAATGATGCTCAGTCAGTAAAACAGATGAAATTCCCAACAGCAACATTTAAGTGACCATCTGTAAACCTCCTCTGTCCCCATGAAACTAAGAGTTGGAGGAACATTATAGTGTAAATTTATTGTACGTTCACTGAATGATATCTGTGGGATAATCAAAGTTGTAAAGAATTGGACACCATACAGATACGAGCCTCTGGAGCACAGTGGTTAGAGTGTAGCATTGCAAGCTACTTCTGCAGCCAGCTGCCTACAATTTGGCAGTTCAAATCCCACCAAGGCTCAAGGTTGACTCAGCTTTCCATTCTTCTGAGGTGGATAAAATGAGGACCCAGATTGTTGGGGGCAATATGCTGACTCTGTCAACCACTTAGAGAGGGCTGTAAAGCACTATAAAGCGGTATATAAGTCGAAGTGCTATTGATATTGCTATTATTATATACACAAAAATGTGAAAACATAGCTGCCAGTCACTTAACTGGTGTTGGTCCTCCTATGCTTTGAGTTCTTAACAAGAACCTAGGATGTGGTAATAAATATTATTATTATGGATAGGTAATCTACTATTTATTTATCTAGTGCATGGCATATCATATATGGCACTAGCAATATATATTGACATTTCATCTAGACTGATAGAACACAATACAATATGTTAAAAAGATCTATGTTCAAATACCAATGTCTAGGCCATCTAACCACTGAAGTTCAGCATTGTTTATATTTAAAAAATCAGATACTGGACTGGTATATACCCTCAGCTTATAGCTGGTCATGAGGTGACCTATAGTTTGACATGGGACCCTGCAGTCACACCAAGAATAGGATAATATGCCCCATTTATAAATACAGTCCTGGCAGACACCATGCGAGGTGTGAATCAGTGGTGATATTCTACCGGTTCGTCCTGGTTCACTCGAACCGGTACTAAAAAATGCTACTGGTTCAGCCGAACTGGTATTTCTGACTATCAGCGGGGTGACCATCAGCTGTGCTGCACGATTTAGATTAGCTAGAAAGCATGAAATTGTCAGATTTCTTGCTTTCTAGCTAATCTAAATTGTGTGACACAGCTGATTCCCACCCGCCTTGCTTCAAAATGCTTCTTTTTTTCAGTGCTTCCCTGAAGCCACTAGGCCAAAAACAGGGCACGGGGGTGCTGCGTGGGCCCCACTGCACCCTGTTTTTGCTCCCAGGAGGCTTCACTGAGGCCCACTAGGGCAAAAATGGGGTGCGGGGGTGGGTGGGTGGGTGCAGCAAAAGAAAAAAAGAGAAAGAGGGAGGGAGGGGAGAAAGAAAGAGAAAGATAAAAAAAGAAACAGAAAGAAAGAAAGAAAGAAAGAAAGAAAGAAAGAAAGATAAAAATTAGAATTAGAATTAGAATAACTTTATTGTCATTGTACAAGTACAATGAAACTGTGGATGCATCCCAGCAACTGTTCTCAATACAATAAAACCAAAGCACTTTAAAATGAAGATAAGAAAAATAGAGTACCCACGTCTCCATTTGCGATTTGAGAGTACAATAACTGTGAATATACACAAAAAGGATAGGAAGGAAGTCCCACAAACCTTGGCACTAGACGCAGCTTCAGAGGATGCTTTGAAGCAGCACAGCAATCCAGGGCTGGAAGATACCTGGAGGTCATTTAGTCCAATCGCCTGCTCCAGGAGGTGAGTTTCTGTCTTTTGACCTCCCCGGTCGCATGACCGCATAGCCACGCCCACAGAACCAGTAGTAAAAAATTTGAATCCCACCATGGATGTGTGAATCCTGTTCAAGATTGTCCATTGCTGACATGATAGTTCAAAGCCTGGCACCATTTTAGTGGGGTCATTTATATGTCTTCGTACCTCTGAAGGTTCAGTGAGTCATTTGCTTTACATTGAGTGTAATCTACTGTTAGATTTACAGACTTATGAAAACATAATAATTAAAGTTGTAAGAACTATTAAGATAGTATCTAAGAATAGATTATAATTATTTTGACTGGTCACATAGTCAGCCAGATGTTTAGATTGGCATTTGGCATTTTTAATCCACCATTGAGTTCCTCCCAAGAATCTGGGACAGGCAAACATTGTTTTTTGATGATGTTAAAAGTATTCTCACAGGAGGTAAGCTATTCCAAGTAAAGCTGCCCTCTGCAATTGATTGTGATTTTGTCAATGCTGATGATATTGAAGCCATGCTCCAGATGTTTTGGAATTTCCACGAAGGCACTTATTACTATTCATACTATCTTTAAAAGAAAGCTAATTCTACTTCTATTTGCAGGCCTTTAGGATTTGGGGGTTTCTCCTGTTCTTTCTCTTCTATGTCTTCAGGTATTGTAGCATCCACTATTCAGACTTTTTTTGTCTTTCATATGAACAGTTGTCAAGCCTGGGGTGTTATGTGTGTTGAGGTAATTCCCAGTTAGGAGAATGAGCGCATACAGGGAGATTTATTTGAGAGTAGTGTTTGAATAATATACACACAGAACACAGATACACTGTACAAGTAAACCAACCACTGTAACCAAGTAAATGTTGTTTTTTTAACTTCCAATAAAGGTTTTAAGCAAAGTTCAAAACAAGCAGTCCAAAGTCATTCACAGGTTAAATCAGTCAGTTTTTAGTCCAGGGATAATCCAATAACAAAATCCAGTGTCAAAAACAGTTCAGTAACAGACTTACATCAACGATCAGTAACAGCCATTTAGGAACGACAACTCTCTTCAACAGAAGGAAAAAGAGACTCACTGAGACACACTCTCTTCTGAGACTAAGACTAAAGACAACACAGCTTTCCGGCTCCATCTTATGGCCATTTGAGAAACCACATGCAATTACACTTTTAGGATTCTCTTAAAGAGACAGTATTAAAATGTCTATCCTGCTTTATATATTCTCCAACCCAAATTACTGTTAGGTGACTTTTATTCCGAACATTGTGGCAGGTTTGTTTGTATTCTAAAGTCACAGAGCACTGTAGCATCTTCATTTTCTATTACTTCATCAGTTTTCTGGTTCTTGCAAATGGTATTTCTTACAAATATTCCAATGCACTATTGTTGCTACTTTGTCATGCCATTGTTTATAACCAGTCTGTGCGATTTTCTCGTAGCAGCCAACTAGTGGGTCACTGTTTTTTTGCTTTTTTTTTTTTTTTGCAGAGACAGCATTTGTTTCTGTTGCTGTCTTCTCAATTCTGGCTTTAAATGCATTTGTTCTTCAAGCTGTGCCTTCTGAAGCCAGAATAAGCCCTTCTGTCTTGCTTCAATTTTTCTGCTCTTAGCCATTGCCAGATGTTGTGGTTATCTGCTTTGCCTGCTATTTGTTTTATGGCCATGTAATGTGTCTTGCCATGTCTCTTCTCTAGTCTTCATTTGGTCTTTCTTGTAGATCAGTGTGCTCTCTCTCTCTGGTATTCAATAAGTCTTCATGGTGTACTAGCTTCAGTGCATCTTCTTCACTGGCCTTCAGATATTCTTCCAAAGTTCTTTTTATTTTTAAAACTGTCTGGTGCAGGGGTCACCAATCTTTTGGACCTCAGGGACCACCAAACTCATAATTTTAAATCCCAGGGACCACTACCCGGTTCTGTGGGTGTGGCCTAATTTGTGGGTGTGGCTTGGTGGTCATGAGACTGGCTGGGCATAGCTTGTACGTAAATATAAATATTTTTATGAATATTGAATTTTTTATTAAAAAAGAGCAACTTTTACCCAAAATAAGGCAAAGCAGGCAGGCAGATTGAGTTGCTCACAAAATCACAGATTCATCCAGAAATCTATCTGCCATTGGCTAGCTCAGTCTGTCACATAAAATTTGCTTGCAAGCAAACTCATAAAATTTTCTAGCAAGCAAACCCACGAAACCCACCCCCATTAAATCACAACATACCATGTATGTAAATATTGAATTTTTTATTTAAAAAAAGAGCAACTTTCACCCAAAAGCAGGCAAAACAGGCAGGCAGATTGAGTTGCTCACAGAATCACAGATTCATTCAGAGATCTATCTATCTGCCATCGGCTAGCTCTGTCTCTTAAATTTGTTTGCTGTGAGTCTGCACTGAATAATAGAACATTCAGTCCTAAAGGAGATTTGGCTGTGCTTAAAAGCAGAGCCGAAGATCTCAAGGCTAGCTAGAAAGCAAGAAATCCAACCGTTTTCTGCTTCCAAGCTAATCTAAATCTCCCAGCACAGCAGAACAGATGATGGTCGGAAAAAGGAAAAACAGCAATTTAGCAGGCAAGTTTGCTGGGTAAGGAGTAAGTAGCCGGGATGGTGGTGGTTCATGTGGGCCATGTGGGCTGTGCAGCCTTGTGTTTCTGCGCAGCCTGGATTAATTGCTTTGGGGGGGTGCTCTGGGGGTGAGATTTCTCTGTGGCCCACCAAAATTTTCTCACGGCCCACTGGTTGGTGACTGCTGGTTTGGTGTATGTGAAATTCAGTGCCCACCTATTTTCCTTGGTAAGTAGAATCTATAATTATCACTGCATGGATAAAGGGCATGATTCATTGCCATTTATTTTCTGGTCTTTCTATCCAGAATGATGGTGGTGATTTTGTCAAATTATTATTATTTCTGACTAATCAACAGTTGGATTCACAATTTGATGGAAACTTAATAATTCAAGTCCTAACCAAGGTTCTAAGTATTATTAAAGTAGCATCCAAAAATATAGACAGTGCCAAGCAAGGGATTTTATGAAATTAGGCTATTCAGGTCTGATAAATGATATCAAGGGAATCCTTTAGGTATTGCTCCAAGGGCAATAATAAACAATAGTAATTATTAATCAATAGTTGTTCTCACAGTCAGCCAAATGATTAGATTGGATTTGGCACTTTTCTTGACTTGTCAAGTTCTTCCCAAAGACCTGAGATAGGCAGAAATTGATATTTAAAGATATTGTTAAAGATATTGTCACAGGATGTAAGTTTTTCCGAGTAAAGCTGCTGTTTGCAAATGATTCATTGATTATTATTATTGTTATTATAAAGATGGTATTAAAAGGACTACTATTGTTTGGTGTGCATATATGATCATATACTACAGTGGTTTTGTATAGTTTCCAGGACTGCTGCAGGAACCAAGAAACCAATTTCCCGACATCAGAGAACACAAACCATGATGCTTCAGTTAGAAGCTTTCCAATTTTGTCATAAATGCTGAATTCACACCTGGGTTCCAGATAGCTAAGTACAAAATATGTGCATATTGCACTATGTAATGAAAAGTATGCCTGTGCTTCGTATTAGCTCTTCTTAAAAAAATATGAGAATCACACTCCAAAAGTGGATTATAGATGCAATGCACATATTTTAGAAAGAAAGAAAATGCATGCAAACACTCTTCATATCATTTGCCAAAAAAAAAAAAAGGCAAATGTTCTCCAATATCTATACCTGAATGTGGAAATATCCTGTTGAATGTTCAGCAACTTTAACTATACCACATCGATTTTTAGTTAAAAATTAGAATTTAACAAACCTAAGGAAAGCATTCCAATGCTAGGTGAATAAGCATTATTACTCCTTGGAAAACTCTTCTCCAAGGCCTTGTTTCTTACTGCACATAATATAACATAAAGACTATGAGAAAAACATCGTTGCATAGACATCCCCATGTCAAGAAAGTCTGATTTGTGGACAACCCCTACACATGAATGGAGTACCTATTACTAAAATGATGGACTGCATTCTCCTTCCTGGAGCTGACAAACACTGAAACCGTACAATGTTTTCATGAACCACTGAAAACAGGCTGAGTATTTAAAAGGTATAGCTTCAGTCATTCATAAAAATTGAACAGCTTCAGCAGTTTCAGCATGAATGTAATTCCTACACAACATGTTTTGCTTTATATTAGTAACATACAGTATTTAACTCATTAGGATTATGGCGCATTGTTAACAGTTTAAGACATGTTTACATTCAATTGTTTACATGCCTATTTCATGGAAACATGTATTTTCAATATTTGATTGTTGGCCTGAAGTTAACCTTGGAGTTGACCTATGCTGATCTGAGTGCTGATTATTGATGGAGTCCTTTTCTCTTTGGGGCTGGTTGATTGTCTCTTTATATAAGGATATAAACTGACAGCAAACAGCATTCCTTACTAGCACCGATGATGTTACCCAGATAGAGTAATGAAATGTCTTCAAGAAAACAAGTGAGTTCAGAGAGCACCAAGAGCCCCTCATTTCAACCCTAAGTTAAAACATTTTCCTTTATTGGTAATTCTTAAAATGCCAGTCTTTGAAATTTATGGAAAATTTTTCTGGCAGCAGCTTATTCAGAAACTCTACTCACCAGAATATTTCATTGACATATTGATATATCTCAGCAATTTAACCATTATTGGTAAAAATCAACACTTGTTCAAGCAGAACAAATTTTGTTAGGAATCTGAGCTCTGTTGGAGCTCAACAATATATTTTCATTTGAGTATTGATGAAAAAAAAGTCCAGAGTTTCACTTGAGTTCTCAAACATGAATTATTTTTGAATTGAGTATTACAATGTTGTATATGTATTATATGAATATTTGAAAATGAATTTATTTAAACTAAACAAGTACTATGATTGAAAAGCTGATTAAAAATTAGCATAGAAATGAGCTTTATGGAAGAGGTTGTATCAAACTGCTTAACAATTTTTTGATAAAATAATGTTTGGCGTATTCTTACAAAATATCACATCTTAAGTAAGAACAGGTTTCTAAAGAATGAATACTTAGCAGAAGCATTGAGAAATATGGTTTGAGTACTAAAATGTTTTGTGAGGATATGAGTTAAATATTTCAAATACATTAATGGAGTGATGCAATAAAATATTCAGGGTGTATGATACCAACGCATAACCATCAAAGAGGGATGTGTGAGAAACTTAATAATCATTAATTGAGTACGAAGTGATCTGGCATTCATAAAGAAATAATTTATGCTTATTCCTAATTTTCCTAAGTGATTCCCCAAAAGTTGAAAATTGTAAAGTTTTCTCTGACTCAAGTTTGACTTCTAATAAATTACAGGTAGTCCTCAACTTACAATAGTTCATGTCAGCATTCCAGCAACCTTCCATTCCAACCAATAACTCTGAGACAGACATTTCTCAAAGGTTCCTTTATTAGGATAGTAACTGGCACATCTGTGGAATCCTGAATCTGAAAGTTTCGGGCTTCCTTGCAAGAGTCAAAACTACAAGTCCATCCCCCCCCTTAGCCATCATCACCTCACATGGTCCAATCACCATCCATCCTAAAGTAAGATTCCCATTTCATTATGTGCCACACTCGGTGACCTTGAACCAGGACATGAATTTTATTTTGTCTAACTAGATATACTCAAATGAATTCTTCCCTCCCACTTTCTCAGGCTCAATTGTGGCAGTGTAGGAGCATCGAATCTCAATATGGCTTCCAAAGCTGACAGTTCACCTAGTGACTGTTTGAAGTTACAACAACATTGAAAAAAGTGACTTATGACATTTTTCACCCTTAGGACAGTTGTAGCATCCCCTTCGTCACATGATTTACATTCGGATGTTTGACAACTGGTTCACATTTATGACAGTGAGAGTGTCCCCTTTTGCGACCTTCTGACAGAGTCAATGGGGAAGCCAGATTCACTTAACAACCACTTAACAAAACTGCAATTTTGTTAACTTCTGGGATTCACTTAACAAATGGGGCAAAAAAAGTCATAAAATGGGGCAAAATTCGCTTTACAAAATTCGCACTTTACAACATAAATTTTGGACTCAAATTGAGGATGTGTTGTTTTCTTGACAAAAATGCGGAAATGTTATTGTTACTGTTTTCCTTTTGTGTGTGTGTTTGTATTTGTGTGTGTGTGTGTGTTTGTGTGTCTGCTACATGTTTACAACTAAGACTATTCCAAAATCCAGTCTAATCCCAATGTATACTTTTGTGATGATTTCTCATGTAAGTAGCTGATGTGACCCAAGTCAGCTAGAAGGAAATAAAGCCGAACACAATGAAAAATATGAATGCACGATATAGCATTTAACTCTTAAAAAACTTTTTGTGCCTGATTTTTAAGGACTTAACCACAACAGGAAATATGTCTTTTCCTTGAATTAGTGATTTTGTGCCAGAGTTGTCTACTTCTTTACTACTTTCAATCTTAGATAGTTTAATAATAATATGGTAATGATGCTACATTTTTTTTCAGTTTTCAAGGTATATAATTTACCTATTGATTACAGCAAATCTAAATTGTGCATTAATACTTACCCCTGGAGTGCTTTTTCCCCAAACCAATCTCCTTTTCCTAGAGTACGAAGAAATATAGGATCTTCCCCAGGTGAATCTTCACGAGTGACATTTACCTAATTAGATGGTAATGCAAAGTAAGTTAGTAAAATCAGTGTGTGTTTAGCGCTCTCTCTCTCTCTCTCTCTCTCTCTCTCTCATGCATACAGAATATTGATAGTAGTAAGAATAAATAACTATTTTCTAGCCTCAGGTGCCAAGTGGAATACAAGGCTAATAACTTATACTGCAGTATAGCTTCAGGAAACATTACTGAGGTATATTAGAAAAGCATTCACAGCATGTAGGAAAAAACAGATTTAAATAATTATTATCTTTGGAAGATGTTAGGATTAAATATTTGGATACCTATGTCTAAATATACTAAAAGGATATTTTGATGTAAAACAAGATCCTGAAATATTAGTGTATGATTATTTGCATATAATTAGCTTGAGAAGCTACCCGAGTTCTGATCTCATCAGCTGCCAAAGAAATTAGAAATTTATTTGGAAGGGATCTGAGAGATTAAAATCCTGCCCTTATTTTTGGTAGCTCTTTATTTATTTCCAGAATATAATCAGCTCCAGTCAATTCTCTAAGATGTGTAGGAAAGATCAACTTTGAGGATGGAAAAAGCTTTTCCCTCACACACCAGGACTTCCTTAAATTAGCTTTAATTTCAGTTGCACAGGGACAGTTTTAAAAGGTTTCTGCACATCGTTTATGGAGATTCTCAGTCATCCAGGTCATGATTGCCCAAAGGTGCTTTTTTCAAGAGGCAACTGGATGTTCTTGTTTTTTCTTTGAAGACATTTCACTTCTCACCCAAGAAGCTTCTTCATCTCTGACTGGACAGTGGAGGATGGAAGGATTTATATTCCTTGCAGAAAGCTGGTCATTTGTATTCTTTTAGACAATTGTTGAGATCACTTGGAGGTTGGAGTCTTAGATGGTTTCTTTGATCCCTCTTTCCTATAGTCTGCAATTTTTCTAGAAACCCATTTGAAGGGTGTTAATCCCAAAGTGCATAGCTAAATATCTATGGAGATTCTCAATCATCCAGGTCGTGGTTGTTCCAAAGATGCTTTTTTCAAAAGGCAACTGGAATTTCTTGTTTTTCTTTGAAGATGTTTCACTTCTCATCCAAGAAGCTGAAGAAGTTGCCTCTTGAAAAAAGCACCTTTGGGTTTCTGCACATCTTTGTTAGCCACATAAAATTGGTTGTTGCAACCTTACATGATCCCTGATTGACAAGGCATAACAGTGTTAAAATATCTGACCATAAGAGAAGTCAGAAATTCTATGTCCATTAAGAATTTAAATTAGAGTTTGAAAGATTTAAGATCAGCATCTACAAACCAGTCACGTTTTCTCTGAGAAGAACATATCTTCTGAAGAATTTCACTGGTGTCCTCTATAGTTTAACAAAGCTGGTGGAACTTTCTTCTTCATAATAATAGAAATACTTAGCATAAAATACAGGGCGTCACTGAACTAAGAATTGTCATACTCATCTGAAAGAATATTATGATGGGGAGCTTCTGTGCCTCTTGTAATATGCACAGTAGATTGCTTAAAATAATCCAGTGCTCTCAATCTGTGGTCCACAGACCCCTGGGGGGGACGACACAATGTTATCACAGGGAATTGGCCAAGGCTTGAAGAAATATTATGATTTAAATCTTGAGTTAAATCTTGGGGGCTCGTGGCCATGATCCGTGGTCAAAAAAGATATTTAAAGGGTGCCTGTGGTGAAAGAAAGGTTGAAAACCACTGAGATAAGCCATTGTTTTGTAAGAAGGCTAATTGTTATTGGGATCAAGTATGTACTTTAAATCAGAGAGTTCTGAAAATAAACGTACAATTGAAACCGGAGGTTCATCTTTTAGATTTGATGGATTAGCAATTGGAAGAAAAAAACTCTTTGTTTTTATATATTATAACTATGCAACTACTACATATAGATTTTTGTAGGCCCAAAGATGGAATGACTTACAGATTTCCACAATGGAAGAATAGATGGTGAAGTTATTGGAACCAGCTGAAAGAGCAAAATTAACTAAAGAAAAGTGTTTAGCTTTGTGTCTATATGGAAACCACTTTTGGACTGAAATCTGAAAGAAATGTTATATTAATTTTGGAATTTGACAGTTAGAATTGCTTATGATTATAGAAATACTGTTGAATTTTAGATAAAAGTGTTCATGTGTTTTACAGCTATCACAATATCGATAAAAGTTGGAAGTTAATTTATTTTCCTTTTTTCCCATATTCCTTTTGAACCTTTACCTTTCTTATTTACTTCATAATTGTCCTTTCTTCTTTTTTACATTTTATCTTTTGCAGAAATATAATAAAGTACTTTTAAAAAAGATAAGCCATTATTTAATCTGTGAGCAACTCAATGCCAAAGTAAAATATTTACAACTACATAAATGCCATCTACAATCCAATTGTTCTTCTCTGAATAGATTTTGTATACGGATACAAAATGGCAGGGTCAAATTTAGCCTATTGCCAAAACATTTACATTAACTGTTGGATATTTGTGTAATAAAATCTTTGTTCTGTCCTAGAGGGTAAATGGGTAAAATCTCTTCAGCCTCTATCACATTGACTCAGAAATATTTAGCTATCACCCAGCTTCTCAAAAAAAAAAAAAAACCTTGAAAGTCACTTGATTTATTTTTTCCTCCTATTTATCTACTCAAATCTCAACACTTTCCATCTGCTGGGCATCAGACCCAAATCTGAACTGCCATATTAATTCATTACCTCAAAACTTACAACTTTTCTACCTCATCACCTACATCAATGATTAGATAATCAATTTCTATAAAATATTTTATTAATGGTTTAATTGATTTATTGTATTAATTGATTAGTGTGATTAGAGTGTTTAGTGCAAAGAGTGTGATTACTGACTAGTTTAAAAGATCAAGATTCATGTAATTTAATTGATTAGTAAAATCAGTGATTTAGTGAATTTAATTGAACAGTGTGACTAATGATTAGTGTAATTAATTGATTAGTAGTTAGTGTAATTAATTGATTAGGTTGATTGTTGCTTAGGAAATTATCTGACTAGAGAGATTACTGCAATTGATTGATTGGTGTGATATTGGCTATATTGATTACCCAAAATTGTTCCATTAATTAATTCAATCAACGTACTATCTTAACAAACCTACCATGCTAAGAAAAAAATCCAATGCCAAACCACAACCTAAAGAGAAATTAATCCCCAACAATGAACCACAAGACTCCTGCACATGCCTTAAATGCCACAAAACTCTAAAGGATAATGAAAACTCCATCAAATGTTCTCTGTGTAACAAATACGCTCATCATGACTGCTTGGGATTACCCAAGCAAATGATTCAATACCTAGAATCATCCAATGAGTTTCCATATCTCTGCAAATCATGCAGACCCAAACTGGATCTGTTGGAAAGAGTTGATACCATTAATCAACATCCCTTGACACCATAGTAGCATCCCTGGACGCCTTAAAAGAAAGATTATCCAACCTCGAAAAAAAAGACACAACGCAAAAACCTGAACATCCAATAGCTACAAACCACATCTCTACTCAACAACCACAACCCAATCCACAACCCAATCCACAAAAAAACATAACCCAGACAAATATTGATATCCCAATCCTCATCAGAGAAGCTGTTGAGCATGAACGGAAACGTCCAAACGCCATCTTATTAGGTCTAGAGGGCATCAATGATAATGATGACATCACAACTGTCCGAAACATCATCAGTGATTATCAAGCATCAACCATCTCCCCTGATGAAATACTTGACATTTCCCGCATTGGCCGAGAGCTCAAAAACAGAGACGGCTCTGTGACCCCACGCTTCTGCAGGGTCATTTGCAAAAATGAATCAAGCAAACGCAAATTCACTTACACTATAAATTCACTCGCCAAAACCAACACCAACCATAAGAACCTCTGTTGTTGCCCTGACCTAACCATACAGCAACGTGCCCGCTCCCGTGTACTCCGCACTGAACTCAAAAAACGTCTAGACAATGGAGAGAAGGGCCTGTACATTGACTACCATGCTGACTGTATCAAAAGTAAGTCGCACATCCCGCAACTCAGCTTTAACCTTCAACCACAACCCTACCTCAACCAATCCACCATCACCCAAGACTAGGCACGCACGCCCCTAACTACCTCAATTCCAACTACTGCTGGCCTTAAATGCAAGCTACTCAATGCAAGAAGCCTTGTAAATAAAACACCTGAATTTTTCCTCCTACTAAATATGGCTAAATTCGACATTATATTTGTCTGTGAAACATGGCTCAACGCATCTCTCCCTGACTCCATTACCACAGTAAGAGACTATCATGTTTACCGATCAGATTGTGAAATTCGTAGAGGAGGTGGTGTTGCTATCTTCTATAAAAAGTCCTTACATCTAAAAAATATCCAAGTTACCCAGGAGCTTGCTCTTCCTGAGACCATTATCTGTGAACTATCCTTAAATATCACAATTCGATTCTTACTATGTTACAGAGCACCTGATTATGACATCGAACATGTAAACAAGCTAAATACACTACTAACATGGGCAGCATCCTGCCCATACCCTTTTATCTTTCTTGGTAATTTCAATCTGCCTCATATTGACTGGACCCTAAATGAATGTACAACTGAAACCATACATGCAACCTTTTACAATGCTGTTACAAATCTGGGACTGGAACAACTAGTAACCAACAACACTAGACTAAACAACTGCCTCGATCTCATCTTCTGCAATAGTTTGAATTTAATTTACGGAATACAAATTAAGAACCCTTTTCCAGCAGTGACCACAATATGATTGACTTTTGTCTCAACATACGTCCACACAAAAACCACCACAATGATGTAATCCCCAATTATAATTTCAAAAAAGGCAACTATGATCTTATAAACAACGATCTCTCATCCCTTGATTGGCAATCTCTATTCACTGGATGCAATACTGTTGAAGACCATTACAACATATTTTTACTTGAAGTCAAAAGAGTCATCAAACTATATGTACCAACAACAACTCCCCCCCCCTCAAAAAAAAAAAACAGATTGCCCATAACAATAAGGAAACTTCAATCCAAAAAGAGATCACTCTGGCGGAAAAACAAATCTGGTCACGTTGCCAATTTCAAAAGCCGATACAAAAATTTATGCCACCAAATAAAGACCGAATGCACCAATTATCACATTAAACAAGAGGAAAACCTTCTAAGCACCAATTCCACCAGTGCTTTTTACAATTTTGTAAACAACAAACTAAAAGATTCAAGGTCCATCCCACCCCTGATAGGACCTAATGGTAAAGACTGCAATGACGACACCATTAAAGCCAACATCTTTAACACATTTTTCGGCTCAGTATTTGTAAACAGCAATGGATCATGTCCAGTATTTCCTAGCCGAACCACAGATAACTACAATGATCTAATACATATCGATTTTACAGAAGACCATGTTGAAAAAGCACTACGCAATCTAAAACCATCTCTATCTATTGGACCGGATGGAATATGTGCCTATTTCTTAAAAAAGCTATCCACTGCCATAGCCAAACCTCTAAGCATAATCTTTGAAAAATCTTTCAGGACCAGCTCCTTGCCTAACCTATGGTCACAAGCCACAGTCATCCCCATCTTCAAAAAGGGAGACCCCAGCCTAGTTGAAAATTACAGACCAATCTCCTTATGCTGCGTCTCCTGTAAAGTCATGGAATCAATTATTAACCAATCCATCATCCTCCACTTAGAGACAAACAACCTACTCTCCAATAAACAATTTGGTTTCAGAAAAAAACTATCCTGTAATCTGCAACTCTTACACTGCAAAAACATATGGACTACACAACTTGATCAGGGCAAAACAATAGATGCAATCTACATAGACTTCTGTAAAGCCTTTGATTCAGTGGTACATGACAAACTACTACTAAAAATAAAATCCTATGGTATCTCTGGACAACTGCATAACTGGATAGAAGCATTCCTGTCAAACAGACAACAAATGGTCAAAATTGGGAGCGTCCTATCAAATTCTGTACCTGTCAATAGTGGTGTCCCCAAGGCAGTGTTCTAGGACCAACTCTCTTCATACTCTACATAAATGACCTCTGTGATCATATTAAGAGCAACTGCGTTCTTTTCGCTGATGATGTAAAGCTGTTCAATACCACAGACAATACTGCTACCCTTCAAAAGATCTTGACTGTGTATCAGAATGGTCAAACAAATGGCAACTTCAAATCTCAACAAATAAATGCTCTGTCTTACATATTGGCAAAAAAAATCCGAAAATAAAATACAAGCTGAATAGTCAAGATCTTGTTGATGATCCAAGCTCTGTAAAGGACCTTGGAATACTCACCTCTAATGATCTAAGTGCTAGAGCCCACTGCAACTACATAGCCAAAAAGGCATTAAGAGTTGTTAACCTAATCTTACGTAGCTTTTTCTCTGGTAATATCACACTACTAACTAGAGCATACAAAACATTTGCTAGACCAATACTTGAATACAGCTCATCAGTCTGGAACCCACATTACATATCTGATATTAGCACAATTGAGAAAGTCCAGAAATATTTCACAAGAAGAGTTCTCCACTCCTCTACTCGTTGTAGAATACCTTATGCCACCAGACTTGAAATTCTAGAACTAGAAAACCTTGAATTACGCCGTCTTCGGTCTGACTTAAGCATGGTATATAAAATCATACATTGCAATGTCCTACCTGTCAATGAATACTTCAGCTTCAACCATAACAACACAAGAGCACACAACAGATACAAACTCAAGGTTAACCGCACCAAGCTTGATTGCAGGAAATACGACTTCAGCAACAGAGTGATCAATGTCTGGAATACTCTACCTGACTCTGTAGTTTCTTCCCCAAACCCCAAAAACTTTAACCTTAGACTGTCTACTATTGACCTCACCCCTTTCCTAAGAGGTCTCTAGGGGGTGTGCATAAGCGCACCAACATGCCTACCGTCCCTATCCTATTGTTTCTTTTATTTTTCTTTTATTTTTCTTATATGTACCCATTTCATGTATTCATAACTATGTATACACTTATACTTATTATCTTGTAAACAATTGACAAATAAAATAAAATAAAATAAAATAAAATATTTGGGTTAAGTGACCACTAGGTGACAGCAAAAAGATTAAGGAAACTTCAGAAACTGGATAGCATCTTTTCCAACTAATAAACATTATTAAAAGGCTACAGTTCACTTATCACATTTATGGAAAGGCTAAACTGATTTAAATAGGGATTTAATTTGAGATGAGGAGGGGAAGACAGATTAGAAGCACCTTATCAATGAACAATTGTTATTGTGTTCATTGAGAACTTTTGACATAGCCTGAAACCTTTTCACTTGAGTTCAGCAATTTCCTTCTCAATCATGGTGCTAAAGTCTGTTTTTTTCCAAAATGGTCATACTGAGATCTGTAAGAGTATGTTCTGGGATATTGATATTACAGTGTCCTTGTTATGATTCCTGATGGACTTGTGTCCATTACTTTTTTGTGTGCAAAATTGTTCTTTTGTTGGAAAATATCACAGCAGTAGAAGGGCATGTGAAGACACCTTTAACGCTTTGTGTATAGCTATTGGGGCCTGCAATAGTCTCTTGGTAGAGATGTGGAGGCACAGTAGACATCTGTATTTGTTGCAGTTTAATTCCCATATTAGTATCCCTGTTCTGCTATTAGTTATTTGTGAGAATCTGTTGGGCAGTTGTCTCTATGCAAATATGGAATGCAGTGCCATTATCTAGGTTGTAGGCCATTAATGAGTGGCTTGAACTGTGAGCTGTGGGTAACTATCACCAGTGTCTGCTGTTTTTGTTTTTTAATAGGTTCTCTCTCTGGGAAACATTCTGGTTCTATTAGTTTGTCTTTTGATCTTGGTTGGATAATTCGGTCTCCTGAATGACTGGTTTAATTCTATTAATTGAGGATCTCCATCAAGCGGGTAAAACAAATGTATTTGTAGCCCACTGCCTGGTTTTATTCTATAGATAGGTCGAAACCAAGAATGATACTGTAATGGAAGCTACTGAAGTCTTGATGGGATTTGATTTTTTATCCCAAGTTGTCAGATGATTAAATTGTTATTAATGAATTTCAGATAAAGATGATTTTTCATGGAGAAGTGTTGTCTTAGATCAGTCAAGAAGATGTTGGCTGGGCAACTGATTTGCAAGAATATACTATTGACATCTACTAGACATTCAGTTGAGATGCAACAGGCCAATCCAAAACCCATTTGACTATGGAGATTCCCAATCAGATCAGGGTTGTCTCAAAGGTGCTTTTTTTGAAAGGCAACTGGACTTTGTTTCTTCCTTGAAGACATTTTGCTTCTCACCCAAGAAGCTTCTTTAGTTCTGACGGGATGGGGGGAACCCCATTCCTAAGAGGTCTGTAAGGGGCATGCATAAGTACACCATCGTGCCTCCCGTCCCTGTCCTATTGTCCCCATTTATTTGTAGCTATTTCTTTTATTCTTACTCATGTTTATACTTATACCTATTATCTTGTAAGCGATTGACAAATCAAAATAAATAAATACATAAATAAATTTATATTTCTTGCAATCATTTGGTTTATTAGCACTCTCTCTGAGAATCATTGAAGCCACTTAAGAGTTTATCTGTAACCGCAGGGTTATCCGAATCACAGTGCAAATGGGTGTGGAATCTTCTTGTAAGTGTTGAAAGGACTCCATTGTAGACAAGAGATTGGTGGTAAATTATGCCTCCCCTCTGATGAGAGACAGCAACTCAGTTTTACCATAGACGGCCTCTTTGTCCCTCCCTTTCAAACCAGTGGTCCTCTCAATTTATTCTTATTTATTTATTTCAAATTCTAACGTATTTTTAATTTTATTAAAATACTTATTAATACAAAAATACAAAAGAAAATAGGGAGGGAAAAGGGAAAGTATGAGGCAAAAGGAAAAAAGAAAGAAAAGCTTTTGATTTTCCTTTGGTGCAGTAGAATAAGATAATAGCATCAAACCTCAACTTTTTACTTTTCCGTAATAATAGCAATAGCTCCTAGACTTATATATTGCTTCACAGTGCTTTACAGCCTTCTCTAAGCAGTTTACAGAGTCAGCCTATTGCCCCCAGCCATCTGGGTCTTCATTTTACCCACCTTGGAAGGATGGAAGGCTGAGTTCAACTTTGAGCCTGGTGAGATTCAAACTGCCAAATTGCAGGCAGCCGGTAGGCAGCAGAAGTAGCCTGCAGTACTGCGTTCTAACCACTGTACCACCGCAACTCTTATACTTTATATGATATAAACTATGTTATCATCATCATTTTAGCCATTGTCTATCCACTGCATGTTACATATGGTGTTATATATGTTGAAAGCAGCAAGATTATGGGCAAGAATGGGAGGAGACATTGATTCCTACAATGGATGAATGACTATAAAAGTTGATGGAGTTAGCAGAGATGGTCAAACTAACTCTTCTGATCAAAGAAAAAAAAATACAATTATCTTTGTTTCTCCTTGGAAACCACTTGAGGTGGAGGGAAAATTATTTATTTATTTATTCTTATAAACAGAATGGCTGAGTAGCAGAAATGGTATTCAGTAGGTTCTGACCAGTTCTGGAAAACCGGTAGCGGAAATTTTGAGTAGTTTGGAGAACCGGCAAATACCACCTCTGACTGGAGATTTTAGTGTCCTTCCCCTGCCACACCCACCAATCCATGCCCACAGAACTGGTAGTAAAAAAAATCTGAATTCCACCTCTGCTGAGTAGCCATTTCCAATGTGGAAAATGTTGGCTCTACCACATGTGGTAAGCTTTAAACGCTAGGCTGCAAAACACCTATACCCTTTCAAAGTTGCCATTTTTGCAAAGGTTTTTGTAAGCCTTCTTAACTGCTGCTGTCACCAGTGTTGTTCCTACTACACCTCCTATCACACGTCGTGGTGAATGGAAATTAAAGCAAAAGGCAAGAGCTGACACCTAGGTAGGAAGATTGTTTTGTAGATTCAGATTACTGAAGTAAAACTGTCTTTTTCTCTTAATCTGCTTTAACACTTAATTATAGAGCTGAAGTCCAAGAATGAATTCAGAAAATTTCAACAACATCTTTAACTTACGGTGTTTTTTCAGATTTAGCAATTGCATTTAAACAAAAACCCACTGAATTTAAAAAGCAATTTGCAACATATCCTAAGTCGTTAATTCAGGGGTCTTCAAACTTGACAGCTTTAAGACTTGTGGTTTTCAACTCCCAGAATTCTTCCTCCAGTCATGTTAGCTCAGGAATTCTGGGAGTTGAAATCCACAAGTCTTAAATTTGCCAAGTTTGAAGACCCTTGCGTTAATGTATCAAAACTGATATGCGAAGACCAATTCAATACATAGATTTCCTTGGCATATTTTTGATATCATGGGTGTTTATATTTTTATACAGGTTAGGAAGCATTTACAGAATAATGGGTGGAAAAAAATAAAACATGTAAATAAGCTTTGACAGGTACATAATCTTTCCTGTCAAGCAGTGAATAGGCTTAAATAAACAAACAACTTGGGAAGCACGGTGTTTACCCACACATGAAGATACAATTTTTAATCAAATATGAAAGTGAATATATCCTCTTAGTGTTTTCAAAAGAAAAGAAAAGCAACAGCTGGTATCTCATCCCCATAAGTCATTCCCTTTAAACGGTGTCAGAAAAGCTTACCTTTCCTTTGCTGATTATGAAGAAAGTATCTCCTCGAGCACCTTGCCTGATAATGTGCTCTCCGCTTTCATAGTGTGTCTATGAAGGGAAAATGCAAAAACAAAAGGAATCAAATCAGAATGTGTCACCTAAAATAAAACACCTTCACTGTTATAATGAAGAAAATATAGGTAGACCCGTCACAAACCCTGATAAATCTGTGTAAAGGTTAACTCTAACTGCAGGCAGACTTGTCCCAAAGGTGCTTTTTCAGGAGGCAACTGGAAGGATTTATACTCCTTGAAGACAGCTGGTCATTTGCATCCTTTGGATGGAAATGACCACCTGACTGCAATGGAATCCTTCTATTCCCCACTATCTTGTCAGAGGTAAAGAAACTTCTTGGATGAGAAGTGAAACCTCTCCAAAGAAAAACAAGGAAGTCTAATTGCCTCCTGAATAAGAACATTTGAGGCAACTATGACCTGGATGGCTGAGAATCTGTACAGACTTTTAACTATATAATTTGGGATGAACACCCTTTGAATGGTATGGAAGGAGGAATGGATCCATTAGCACTACTTTGGTGACTCTGAGGACACAGATAATCCTCCAAGTGCTTCAGGAACCTTCTAAAAGGATGCAAATGACCAGCCATCTGCAAGGAATATAAATCCTTCCATTCCCCATTATCCTGTCAGAGCTGAAGAAGCTTCTTGGATGAGAAGCGAAACGTCTTTGAAGACAAAAAAACAAGAAACTCCAGATGCCTCCTGAAAAAGCACCTTTGGGACAACTATGACCTTGATGACTGAGAATCTCTACAGACCTGCAATTTACGACCCCAACTGAGCCCAAATTGCTAAATGCAACATTAAGTGAATTTTACCCAATTTTACGACCTTTCTTATCACAGTTGTTAAGTGAATCATTGTAATTGTTAAATTAGTAATAGGCTTGTTAAGTGAATCTGGCTTCCCCACTGATTTGCTTGTCAGAAGGTTGCAACTGTGACTGTTATAAACACGAGCCAGTTGTCCAGCATCTAAATTTTAATCACGTGACCATGGGGATGCTACAGCCATCATAGGTGTGAAAAATGATCATAAGTCACTTTTTACAGTGCCTTTGTTAGTTTGAATGGTCACTAAACAAACTGTTGTAAGTCAAGGACTACCTGTACTGAATTTTAGGTAAAAATGTTAATGCATGTTATACTTGTAACAATATCAAGGAAAGTTGGCAGTTAATCTTTTTCTATTTTTTTTCTTTTCCTTATTCCTTTTGCACCTTCACCTTTCTTGTTTTCTTCATAGTTCTTTTTTGTATTTTATCTTTTACAGAAATTTAATAAAGTATATTAAAAAAACAACATAAGCCATTGTTTATCTGTCAGCAACTCAATATAAAATATTTACAACTACATAAATGTAACCCCTACTGTGCAAATATATATATCACGGGGTCACTTTTTTCAGTGCCCTTGTAACTTTGAATGGTCCTAAATGAACTGTTGTAAGTCAAGAACTACCTGTACATCCAGCAGAAAACTCCTAAAAATATATTGACCACAAGCATGTTTTGACAGTTTATAATTCACATTCTGATCAATTGAGTGTTGATTACTGCTTGCAACAGGAATTGATAGATTGCTTATCACTTGAGCCTGACATTGAGGGCTGAGAAAGAGTGACTGTCCTAAAGATGCCTAGCCAACTTTCATGGCTAAAGTGGGGCTAGAAGTCACAATCTCCTGGTTTCTAGCCTTATGCCTTAACCACTAGGTTTGGCTCTCTATTTTACGTTCTGGGATGATTTTGAAAAATCCTCATATGAAGTCGTCCTTCCTTCCTTCCTTCCTTCCTTCCTTCCTTCCTTCCTTCCTTCCTTCCTTCCTTCCTTCCTTCCTTCCTTCCTTCCTCCCCCCTCTCCTTCCCGTCCCTTCTTCTGGAAAAATATATTATATTATGATATGTTATTATTATAATATTAATAAAATTTATGTCACACCATATAGGTGGTTAAAATGATTAGAATTTATATTATGTTACAACCAGGGGTGGGATTCTACTGGTTCAGACCGGTTCTATAGAACCGGTTATGATTCTGCACAGTTCGGAGAAACAGCAAATCATGCCCTTGGCTGGCCCTTCCCCTCTCCGCCTGCCCCTCTCTTCCCAGTCAGTCCATATCACGCATGCGCAACATTGCTGACCGCGTTCTTCCCTGCCTAGTCACTGCTTAAGGTATTTCTTTTTTTCCCTCTCCCAATGATCATTTGATCAGCTATGCCGGGATTCCCCTTGCTTACTTACTGCTTCACCCAGGAGGCTTCCCTGAGGACCAAGAAGGCAAAAAATGGAGTGGGGCACAACACCTCCCACCCTCTCCATTTTTTAGCTTCCTGAGCCCGAGGGAAGCCTTCAGGGAGCAAAAATGCCCCCCCCCCAGGAGGCTTCCCTGAGGTCCAGGAGGCCCCCAAAATGGGGGGCATGCTGCCCAAAAAAGCCACAGCCACCCAGTCACATGGCCCTACCACCTAGCCACAGCCAACTAGCCATACCCACAGAACTGGTTGTTACAAAATTTGAATCCCACCCCTGCTTACAACCTAAAAGAAAACTTTTATAAAACGATGTACTGTTTATATATGATTTCAGAAAAATGTCGAGAATGTATGAAAGTGCTTCAATTTTTTGTTGGAAATGTGAACAACATGAAGACATGTTATTGTGCCTGGTGG
The DNA here is from genome assembly GCF_049901715.1 of Pseudonaja textilis. NCBI lineage: Eukaryota > Metazoa > Chordata > Lepidosauria > Squamata > Elapidae > Pseudonaja > Pseudonaja textilis. The sequence continues at coordinate 22,351,345 of NC_141993.1, forward strand.
ACTTGTAAAAAGTTCAGAGATTTCTGCATTGAAATATATATAATGATTGAAAAAATGTTAAAGATAAACTATTCAGCTGAAGCCAAAATTTTTTTGTGGGGATTATTAGACACACAATCAATAATGACATTTATTAGTAACTGAAAATCCTGTATGGACATTTTATTGAAAATAGAAAAAAGTTTTTTCATTTATTTTCTTTCTCACTTATTCTTATTCTCTCTTATTTTTTTTCATTTTTTAATAGTTAGGGTTCTAATAGCATTTTTTTTAATTTATTAAAAAGTTCTTCAATAAAAATGATCTTTTAAAAAGTAATCCTGAAGTTGACATTTCAAATGGGAGGATTATTTATTTATTTGTATCTCACTTTTATTATTTTTACAAATAACTCCAGGCAGTGAACATACCCAACATATCTTACCGTACTTGTATTTTTCCCACAACAACCCTATGATGTGAATTGGGTTGAGAAAGAGTAATTGCCCCAAAGTCATCCAGCCAGCTTTCATGGCTTAGGTGGGACTAAAACTCACAATCTCCTGCTTTCTAGCCAGGAACCTTAACCATTAGACCAAACTGGCTTCGCATTATATGGGCCTGCCAGGCTCAACTACACAGACATACACACAGAGGCTGTGGAAGTAAAATAATTTGACTTTTCGAAAGCATCTGATGAACTAGCCAGTGGTGGTATTCTATCGATTTGGTCCGGTTCTGCTGAACTGGTAGTGGCGATGAGCAGTGGACACTGGACCGGTTCTCTCCCGGTTGGGCTGACCCACTCTCCCGACCTCCCATATTCTCCTTTATCCTCTGCTTTTGAAGCATAGCTGCTTTGTGCGGCACAGCAGACTGCCATGCAGTAGCTGCTGAAGTGACTGGGAGAGTGCAGGCTTGCAGGAGGTGAGTTGGAACTGTGCCTGCGCACCGTGTGCCTGCGCAAAGTGCGTGTTTGGTATGCGCGTATAGGCAAAGTATGTGCACACATGCAAAGTGCACCCACCAAGCCATGCCCACCAAACCGGTGGTAAAACTTTTTGAATCCCACCACTGGAACTAGCATATTTTGATCAGCAAGCTAGTTCAGTATTGCTAGATGATATGTCTATTGAATGAGATCCAAACCTGAATTGAAAAATTATACTCAATGCTCATTAATCATTTCCCATTAAGCAAGAAATTGGATATTAAAGAATGTCACAGTTCTGGCCTATTTTCTCCTCAATAAGGACTTGGAAGAAGATGTAAAAGGAACACTTACCAGAGTTGCAAATGACATGAAATTTAGTACAGTTAAATTACTGACATTATAATATATCGACTCTTCTTTGTCTCTTAATTTCATTGTTAGTCTGTCCATCTCTGCACAGTCTAATTTTTTTTATAACAATGCCCTCTGGTGGTACAATTTCTTGCTTCCAGAATTGTGCATATGAAATCCTAGCAGCTGTTAAAATATGTAGCATAATGTATTTATCTTTTTTATTATATTTTTCCATTATTATGCCTATGCTATAACTGAACATAGTATTCAAAGAAAGGCTGACCCAAGTAGGACACAATGGAAATATTATTTCTTCTAATTTGAGTATTTCAGTTGATGAAGCCTAAAATTGCATTTGCTGAATTTACAACCACATCACATGACTCACATTCAGTTTGTACATTTTCAAGACTGCTTTCACAAGAGCCGCTGCCAAACTAGGTGTGCCATGTTCTTCATTGGTGACTTAATTTTTTTGTCGTTTTCTAGCAACATTATTTTGGATTTTATTGAAAGTGCCTTTGCTGTTCTTAAGAGGCCACAAATTATTCTCAGAACTGTTTGTTACTTTCAATGATATAATTGCTGTTGTTCAGAAAATGGCACAATAGGTTCAGCAGTTGTGATTTCTACACGGGGGTTCATTGTTCAACTGTTTCCATTTTTCCCTCCTGTTTTGTTTTCTTTCAACTGAAGAAAATCTCCAGGCGGTTTTCTTTGACTACATTCTGACTGCATCATATCTCTCATGTATTTTTCTTACTTCGCATCACTAGACCTATGAATGTAAATGTCACATAACATCACATTCCTTTCTGGTTAACCAGAAGATATAACTAGTGTTTTTGAACAGTCTTGTGTCAATTTGTCTTCATCGCTGATTGTTATATTTGCCTGTGCAATAGGATGGCCCTTGTCCTTCACATCTGTCGCATAAAATATTTGTTGAAATAACTGATTAAAATGAATCTTTGCTTCTTTGCTGTTTCAGAAGAGATGTAGCAGAGAAACTATGTAAATACAAAAAAGCAGGGAGATCCGAAATTTTAAAGTCCATTAATGTTTAACTTAGCCATTGATGTCAATCTCCAAGTTGCTCTGGTGATTTTAAAAATTAGAAATAAACTTCAGCAATACATTTATACCCAGCGTAGTTTGCTGAGATCTAAAGAGAACTATAAA